>NC_046166.1:67399308-67559308 GCF_011064425.1 Rattus rattus
CATAAAATAGGAGTACAAAGACTGACTCTCCTGAGAGCAATATGGTTTCAACACTGTTATTGCAGTGCTCAGCCTTTTCCTGCCACAGGTTTTAAACTAAATGTGATATCATGGGTCCCCATCATTAATGTTGCTGTTGTAGGAGGGAGTTCTGTGCCTGTTAGCATTCCTGTAAGAACATATTTGTACACAAGCACACAAATACACAAGTCAAAATGTGCAAATTTCAATGTGAAGAAACTGAATCCCAGGACTAAGGATACATCTTGCCAACCAGGGATTGACTACATATCATGGTTGGGAAGTTCTGGTCATCTTAGCCATGGAAAGGCCCTGGCTTCCCAAGAACTCTTGAGCACTCACACATTCTAGATATATTGAGAATTATTTTGCTCAGAAATGTTGTAAAGGAATTCTCAAGGAGGTAAGGTAAGCATGTCCTTACCACTGTAAATAATACGTTATTTCATCAGTGGTCACATAACTTACAGAATGTGTTTTAGAGGCCCAGTACTGCTTGGAAGTGAAACAACCATTTAGAATTATGCTGTTAATCCCTTCATAAGTCAAGACCAGAACCAAAGTAGACATTGGACACTAATAGACCAACCTTATTTTTCCAACTCCAATGAATTCCTGATCAGCCTATTTATATGCAATGTGTTTCTCTCATGTTGCCTCCATTTTATTTACATTGAAGTTTTCCCATGCCTCTCCAGTTTGCTTGAGTAACTCTCCCAGAATCTGAGAGAGGAAGGGGGGCAATTCTACAGGAGATCTCTGGGCACTTTTCACAGAGAACATCCTCTTTAAGGTCATCTTCCTATGCCCTAGAATACAGTCCAGAAAACTGAACATAGAGTAGTGGATCCTCTGGAAGGTGGAAACCATTGAGAGCTAATCCACACAGTGAGATAGAATGCACAGAGTTCATGAAGATGAATTCCCAGATTAGGAACAAGATGTTAGATCTTGAATTTTATAAAAATGGGAGGAAAATGAGACAGGAAAGTATCAACACATGCTGGACTACTCTAGATTCCATTCCACCCTAACCAGACATCATACTCAGCTGAGTAGTTGATCAAAGATGCTTTATCTGTTTCAAGTAGAGAAACAAGAGCTCCTTTATGCTGGCAAGAGTATTTCCTCAATCGCAGGGTTCTCTTCAGATGCATAAGAAGAGAGGAGGAGGGCGAGACATAAGAGATACCAGGGTAAGAATATGCCTGCTCCTGATGATAGTAGGAATGGGAGGATAGTCATTTCTCTAATGTTGGTGTCCTGACAGACATCTTACCTTTCTACTCCCTTCCTTACACTGTACTTCCTTACTTTCATCCTGGTATTTGGACAACTTCCATTAAGGTATGAGTTCTGGCCCCTTGAAAGGATGAAGGTATCTTGCCAGACAGTAGTGTCAAGTCAGAAGTTTCCCCAACAAAATAACTTTCACCATGATGTCTATAGTGGTCTTCCCTGATGGTTTATTGGATGGACATGAGCCAGCTTCTCCAGGCCAAGATGAGCTGTGCAAGCACCGAACCATCCCTGCCAGGGTAGGATGGTTTTGGCTGTATACTCTGCTGTGGTCTATTGTGCTCACCTTCGGAAATTCTTTTGTTTTCCTTTTTAAAAATAATGTATGTCCATCAATGTATTGCCTGCATGTATGCCCATGCACAGTGTACATGCATTTTCTCTAGAGGCTACTAGAGAGTCTCATGGAGCTAGAGTTATAGACCTTTGTGAACTATAATATGGGTGAAGGAAATCCAATCCAGGTTCTCTGGAAGAGTAGGCAATGATTTTAATCACCGAACTTCCATCCTTTTGTATCTATCCTCTGCTTTCTTATTATGGGTTATCAGGGAGGAAAAGTTATATTTTGAGTCTCTTTTCCTCCATCACCAGATTTAGAGAATTCTAAGAGCAGGCATACTTTGACTATTAGCCTTCTAAAAGATCTGAGATAGATGAGATGATGGTGTTAGTAAAGCGTTCACAGATAGATTTCAATACTTCGCCATTCTTAATTATATTTCCCTTAATTAGCCTTTCATTTCTCTTTTAAATCATGTGTGTTTTACTCTAAAGTGATTACATTTTATGAAAAAGAGATTATAAAATATGCATTAAAGAAAGAGAGCAATTGGGTCCATGACTGTACTTAGCTAATTTTATTCATAGCCAAATGGCATGTAACTGTTTTATAGCCATTGAAATTAATAAAGTGATCAAGTGTATTATACCAAAATCCATTATAGTGGCTCACTTATATTGCATAATACATTGCTCCTTTCTTGAGAAATTGTCAATAAATAACCAGACATTTGTCCATGGCTGTTAATTGCTATGCATTTTTTAATATTGCTTCTTTTAAGAAACAGTGGAATTTCTCTCTCCAGGCTCAAAATACAACATTGCATATTTTTACATGCTACTTGGGTGCTTTGGATTGATATCTAATAGTTTCTCTTCTCTTCTAAACAAAGTCAACATGGTTCTAGCTTAGAAACTGGTTTTCATGCTTATTGTAGATTTTGTGAGAGTCATTCTTAGTTTAGGAACAAAAATGTGATTTGCAAATGTCAATCTGATGTGCCCAATCCACTTTTACCACTTTTACCAGGACACTCCTGGGATTTGCAGTCTCAGGTTGAACCCCACCTTAGTTGTTCTCTCCCACCGTTTTGGATTGACTGTCCTCAGACTTGTCTTCTCTTTTTCCAGTGGGCCCAGGGGACCTTGAATCCTCTACATACCTCCTCCATTAGCTAGGGATCTCTCTCCAGCATTATCTCTTGATGTCCTGAAGTTTTCTTTTCCCTTTTTCTTCTTGTCTATAGCTAATAAGAGCATCTAATTGCCTTCATTCTCCCTTTGAGTCTTAATGACCAGTTTATCATTTACATCTTTTCAGGTCTGCTTTGTTGCCTATATTGTGATTTCTCAACCCGTGATAAACCCTCCACTTTATAAAATAGAGACAGCACTGGCTACCAACACTAGACCATTTGTTCGAATACACTCAATTTGTTAAAAAAAAAGTCTTAAAGAATAAACGTACTTTCATTTTTGTGACCATATTTAGATTGGAGTTCTTCTCATCTGTCATGAGAAGCACGAAGCTTGAGATGGACAAAAATGCCTCTGACATATTTTGTTTATCTTAAGCACTGTCTGTTCTTCTAGCCTTGACTCATTTCAAAATAATAATCACAATATTATCACGAAGAGGTTTTTATATTTTCAAGTCTTTCTGTGCTAAGCCTGTCCAACATTCTCATTTTCCTTTTGAAATCTACATCTAAAGCTGGCTACACAGCTTCTCAGAAGTGAATTTCAGTCCAGAAGGAGATGAGTAAGTGCTTCTTAGCCTTAGCAAGGGTAGCAAAACGTGCAACCTCCAAGCATGTGAATCACCTTCTTGGGGCATCTTTTAATTAAAATGAATTAAAGAAAATCATCAAGAGCCATCCTTTTTGAGTTCTAAAGTGTCACAGTTAACAGTATGAAGTGACAACTTTTGATTGTTTTATTACTGAAGGATAGTGATTTTATAAATAACCAGTTAACATACCAGAGATCACCCTGTTTTTCCAAAAGTAGATAAGCAGATGATTCTGACAACTACATCCACCCCTGCCCCGCCTCAAAAGTGACCTCATAGTAATTTCACAGGAATAGAGTAGATGCCTATATACAGGAATGTCAACATTCATGGGAATGCATTTATAAGAAGATGAAGATTTACTCTAAATTAAAGCTTTAAATGATTACATTAAGCATATCTACATACATATCCACATGCATAAGTATGGCATTATAGGAGCATCTACAATGATTGGTGATAGTATTGTAAAATGGAAAAGCAAAGCAGACTCCTGCTATGCAGATGCTGCCCACCTGCCCGTCAGAGTGTCAACATTCTATGGTTTTGGAAGGTGCTCCCAACCTCTCCTGAACATATTAATCCTGACTGTGGCAGCATTCCAAGACATTCCACTTTACATCTAAAGCAGATATACTTTATGACTCCTAAAAATGACCCACTTAATGCCTATGAACTAGTCAATATTTATACTTACATCATGATTGAACCACCCCATGATTTTAGTTTGGACTATTTTTTTTAACATGGAAAGGAGGTAGGACCTCCACAAGCCACAACCTATCCTCTCTGCCTCCTTCTCCAGGCACTGTAAATCTATAAGACCTTACAACACGATTTGAAAAGGACTTTGAATCTGCAGGAGCTATAATTACAGGCGGGTTGGGGCCTGCCACATAGGTGCTGCAATTCTAATCTAGGTCCTTTGCAAAAGCAGTTACTGCTCTTAACCCCTGAATCATCTCTTTGGTTACCAACCTATTATTTCTGAGAGAATGTTCTGATACTGTATCCTGCCTCTGTCCTTTTTGTTTTCTATGATCAATAGTATTCCAGTCTTTACGCCTGCTGCATGTTGCAGACATATCCTGTCTTCTGTTTGTGGACTTTTGAATTCTCATCATATCTCAGATATCCTAAGTAATGCTACTAAGAATATTGGCTGATATTTTCACTGGCTATATGTTTTCACTTCTCTTGGGTAGATAATTAGGACTAGCTATTTTTTAAAAACACGAAATGCTATTTTTAAACACTGGAAGAAATAAATTCTTTTTTTCTAGAATATCTGTAATATTTTACTTTGCACAATGAACCAGTATTCCATGCTTCCCGTTCCTCTGCCTTGTTGCCAGTGCCTGCCATGATCTGTCTGGTCACTGGCCTGCTAGTCAGTGGGATGTACCTCCTCATTAGAGTTCTCAAAGTTCTTTCACTGTGGATTAATTACATGAACCTCTCTTCATGTGTTCATTTGCATATGTTCTCTGGAGAGACGTCTATTTGAATCCTATGCCCATTTTTTTCCTTGCGGTTCTTTTGTTGTTTTTGAGATGTCAGCATTCCCTAGGAAAGCTGGCTTTTAGACCCTTAGCAGATTTCACTTACAATTATTTTCTCCGGGTGTGGATTTGTCTTTCTGCTTTCTTGATGATGCTTTTATAGGCTCAAAGGGGTCAACAATCTCACCTCCCCCATTGGTCCTCTCTAGTTGCTGGAGGATACTTCAGGCTCCATACTGAAGAAATGATGGCTTGTCCTGTTTTTATGAAATGTAGGTGGGTTTTCCAGAAAGAGTTTTATGACTGTAACTGCTAAATTTATTGATAGGACCTACTTGGATATGGTTTTGTGTATGGTCTGAGATAGGGATTCAATTTAATTTTTTGAATGACATACCATTTGTTACAGCACTTCTTTAATGTCAATGTAACATCCCTTGGTTCTTGCAAGCAGTACTCTGGGAACCCCCACATACATCTCAAATAAAGACAAATAGTATTTGTATATAATCTATATAGATCCTCCTATTTAGTTTAAATGAGTTCCTGATAAATTGCCACAGTCAATTGTTTTATACGAACACTTTTCCTAGGAGACACAACATATATCTACTCATGAAAAGTAGGATCCTATGGCAGACAAATTATACAATACCACCAAAGTTGATCTTGGTGAACCAATGATTTTTATTGATTTTTATTGGGGTTACTTAGAGAGATACAGGTGAGGGATCACTTACAAGAACAAAAATGACTCATAGAAATCTGCATCAGCAAGGCCTACCAAAGCATGGGTGACAGCCTCCAATTGGGGAACCTGGAACACTCTGAATAGCCTGCAGGTAGGTCAACAGTTTCAAGAGTGCCCTTTCCAGGTTTCTCAGTTTGTCTAAATGTCGTCCAGACAGATCAGCTGGTTTCTGCTTCTTCTACACATCTAGACTTTTCTTTGGAGCTTGGCTTGGCTGAGAACCATCACCAACACAACCTTCTCCTCCTCCTCTTCCCCCTCCTCCTCTTCCTCCTCCTCTTCATCCTTTTCCTCTTAATCTTCCTCATCCTCTTCCTCATCATCCTCCTCTTTCTCCTCCTCTTTCTCCTCCTCCTCCTCTTAATCTTCCTCATCCTCTTCCTCCTCATCCTCCATTTCTCCTTCTCCTCTTTCTCCTCCTCCTCTTAATCCTCCTTCTCCTCTTCCTCTTTCTCCTATTCAGTTTCATTTATTTAATCTTCTCTCATATCCTACTTCCCAACTGCAGTTTCCCCACCTTCTACCCCACCTTTCTTTTCCAGATCCATTCCCCTCAACCTCCTCTCAGAAAAGAGCAAGTCTCCCAGGAGGGAGCATCAACAAAGCATGGCATAAGAAGTGACAATAAGACCGAGCACATTATCTCATATCAAGCCTGGAAGAAGCAAACACAGCAGGAGGAGAAGTTTCCTCAAGGGAGGCAAAATAGTCAGACAGCCGCCATTCCTACTGTGAGCAATTCCAAGGGAACACCAAGCTACACACCATAACATATATACAGAGGACCAAGGTCAGACCTGTAGAGGCTCCCTAATTCTGTGAGCCCATTTGAGCCCCAGGCAGTTGCTTTTGTTCTGTGGTGTTCCTGACACGTCTGGCTCCTTCCTTTCCCCTCTCTTCTTGTTCTGGATTCTCCTAGGAGTTCTACCCAATTATTTGACTGTGGGGCTCTGCATCTGCTGCCATCGGTTGCTGGAGGAAGACACTCTGATGACAATTATCTAGGCTCCTGTCCCAGCATATTTTACAGCCAGAACAAACTGTAGATCTGAGTTTTGGTTTGTTGTCCCAATACCTCTACTTGAGGTCTTGCCTGGTTACAGAGGATGGCCATCTCAGGCTTTGTATCTGCCATTACTAGAAGTCTATACTAGAGTCACCCACATAGATTCTACTGCACTAGGTTTCTACTCTGCCCCATAAGTGCTATAAAATCATCTCTCCCCGAATTCTCTCCCTCTAACGTCCCCTGAACCAATCTGATTCCTTCTGTTCCCATCACCACCCCGCCTCCAGTCTACTGGCAAAATCTATTCTATTTCCCTGTCCCCAGGAGATCCGTGTATTCTCCCTTATGCCCTCCTTGTTAGGTAGCCTCTCTATGTCTGTGGATTGTAGCATGATTATCTTTACAGCTAATATCCACTTAAAGAACATTCATAGTCATTGTAGAAATGCAAATCAAAACAACTTTGAGATTCTTTCTTATACCCGTCACAAAAACACAAGTAACAGCTTATACTGATGAGGGTGCAGAGCATGTGGAGGGGGAGAGTACAAACTTGTTTTGGAAATCAATATGGTAGTTTCTTAGAAAATTGGAATTGATCTACCTAAAGAACCAGCCATACCGCTCCTGGGCATATACCCAAAGGGTGCCAGATGTCCTTTAACTGAAGAACAATTTTTTTTTAAAGTGGTACATTTAGACAATGGAGTACTACTAAACTGTTTTTTAAAAATGATCTCAAGAAGTTTGCAGACAAATAGATGGAACGAATGAACGGAAGGAAGAAAGAAAGAAAGAAAGAGAGAGAGAGAGAGAGAGAGAGAGAGAGAGAGAGAGAGAGAGAGAAAGGAAGACAGGAAGACAGGAAGGAAGGAAGGAAGGAAGGAAGGAAGGAAGGAAGGAAGGAAGGAAGGAAGGAAGGAAGGAAGAAATCATCCTTAGTGTGGTAACCCAGACACAGAAAGACAAACATGGTATGTACTCACTTATAAGTATGAATTAGCCTTAGAGTAGAGAACCTTCTTGGAGCTCAGCTTCCTTCAGTCTGGGAGATTCCCTCAGATTTTGTTGTTTACTTTGGGAGGGAAGGAGGGACCTAGTGAATTTGGTTAGTTCCAGGGACTCTGGGGGGCTATTTTGAGTTATTTACCTTCCTGTTTAAAGAGCTTTACTACATGATGGAATGTTTTAGTCTCAAGAGAAACTGTTACACAACATCATCAATGTGATCCAAATATTATATAAATCAGTTTTACTTCATTGTCCAGGAATTAAGGAAAAATGAAGAAGAAAGTAATATTTAGTACTAGCTCACAGTTTATATTTGAAATAATTTTTCTTGTAGTCCAGGCCAGCATTGTTTCCTTCATCCTCCTGCCTCAACCTGCCAAGGACTGGGATTAGAAACATTATAAACCACCATGCGTGGCTGTACAAAAGCTGTAGATACAGCTTTCCAAAACATGTTTTACCTGCATGGTTGGTTGACTCCACTGACTGAGAATCAATAGGTACAGAACTCAACTCTTACTTGGGAGTGTGAGGAAAGATGTTAGTTACAGCATCAACTCCAGTGTTCAGTACCTCATTTATTTGTCTGAACAGTTTTAGAGCAATGATATTTTGCTTTGTTATAAGATCAAGACCGTACAATTTGTCCACTGTCAATTCTGATGACATTGAAGCTATTGTTTTTCTAATATGTAGGTTATTTCAACCATGCCTCATGGCCCTGCAATGACTATGTATCCCAGCTTTGGATGACAGTATTAAACTGTGCATTTTTCTGTGGCATTTTAGCATGAGAATCTTAAGATCAGTGTTGTTTCCCAGATTTTGGGTCCTCATCCAGTGCCTGCGATTTAACTTGAAAGTATTTCTGCTCATATTTCAATGAAAAGACAGCACAGACTCAAGGAAAGAGATTTTTTTCAGGATCTCAAGGCTAATAAATTTTTAGCCTAGGGCATACCTTCTTCTGTTTGTCACCAGTGATGAGGAATCACAGGGACCCAGAAAGTTAAAGGAACATCTGTTGTTTACTTAGCAAATCAGTGTCTTGCTTCAGATTCAGCCTGAGGCCTGCCACTTTCCTATGGGGAAGGTTAGAGACCCAACCTGTCCACTATGGTGAGATGTGATTATTTGATCAAACAAAGAAGAAGCCTTGTACAGACTTTCTACGATGCATAGAATGCTGGACCCCCAAAGCCTGAATAATCTTCACTTCCACACAAGAAAGCAAAGTTGTGCTCAAACACATGGTATTTTTAGAATATGAGAAGTAAAATCCAATTTGGATCATTTCTCCCACTGTTTTCAATATAAATAGTTTAATTTATAATGATACAACTTTATAGTTATATGACTTGAAGCTCTGTATTTAAATCTTATGTGTGCTTACTTTATTTCTTCAAGTGCTAAAACCATCAAAGAGTTTTGAAAGGCTACTCTAAGCTATTGTCACCCCAAACATTTATATAATTTGAACATGGATATCTTAAAATAATTTTACTAAAGATTTAAAGACAAATATTAAAGAGCATATAATAAATTAAGAGTGATATAAATGATGTTTTTGTGTTCCTGTGTCCTAATTATTTAACCATACAACACATAGGTTAAGAGATTAGCTAAGGGGTTGAGGATTTAGCTCAGTGGTAGAGCGCTTGCCTAGCAAGCACAAGGCCCTGGGTTTGGTCCTCAGCTCCGAAAAAAAAAAAAAAGATTAGCTAAAAAGAGGAATTTAATATTATGACATATTATTTGCATATACACACAAAATGATTTTATTTTATATATGTGTATATATGTGAATTTATGCATGTATGTATATATATAAAGTATATATGTGAGGTTGAGTATATGTGTATGGATATAACACATAGATACTCTCATGTACTTACATGTATATCTTAGCATGTTTGGATTGATTCATTCTTTTAATCATGTTTATTAACTGGACTATGTGTGCAAGAGTGATGGATAGTGTGGAAGAGTGGGCGCCCTTCCCTTTCCTCTTAGATGAAAGCAGGTATCTTTTAAACATGTTACATAAAATATTTGCAATTTTTTATGAAGTTCCCAAACTGAAATGACATGAATATTTATCAGTGGTGAATGGATAGACACAGAACAGTCCAGGCAGAGACTGAGATATAACCTAATCATACAAAGAAGTTGCTGCTATAGGGATAATGTTAATTCCTGCTTGAAGCACTGTATTGCAGAAGACATTCAGAGACAGTCTTGTGTAATATGTGACTCTGTTTTATGAGGTTAAGAACCAAATGTAGTTAGTATATAGCAATAGAATTCATGGTGATTAACCTTGGAGAGAAGAGCTAAGAGCTGAATGTCAGAGATGAACCGGTCCATCTGCAGAGTTAAACACATTCTGCATTTGATTCTGATCTGTGCCGTTGGCTCCGGTTGTTGGGATAAATATCAGAGAATGCAATTAGGATCTATGCTTCAAAGCAAGTTTTCCTTGAGGCTTAAAGACAAATCTCCAGTGGCCACTTAGCCTTTGAGAGGGGAGAGAATTCATATACTTGAGCACATCATTCCAGTTTGAATTGACTTTGGATTCAACTATTATCTTTAACTAAATTTTATTCCTCTTGTTTTATTTACTCGAATCTTGTTTTGGATTTTTTATATTTTAAGAAGAGACCTTGTTGATGAGAGACACGTGGCATCTTTATCTATGTTTAAATTCATGTCAGGCACGTGTAAAACCTGTCACCATGACTTTCATAACTTGAGCACTTTATCAGCAAAGCAGCTTCTACATCCCTGCTTAGTGAAAACTCTCAGGGGTTATTGAATGCTGCATGCTTGTTGTCTTAGGAGTTTACAAACCATGGAGGTTTAGGAATTCCACAGGTACCGTCTATCTGGTTTGGTTGGTGCCAGGAAAACAAACTGAAAGGTGTCTTGAGACAATGATGACTGGAGGTGGGGTTAAAAGAAATGTGGCTGGGTGTTACAAGGACTCATGTCACAAAAGGATGAGGGGATGAAACTGGCTGGAAACTGGGTAAAGGGATGGGCAGTATCTGGGATGAAAGGGCTGAGGCTACATAGGAACAGATGCTGAGAAAAAGAGGGGTATAATTACTTGTTCTAGCTTCAGAATTGGGGCTAGAAAGATAGCTCCACAATTCCTGCTCTTTGAGAGCACACAGGTTCATTTCCTAGCACCCACATCTGGGACCATACAACCATCTGTAATTCTAGTTCGTGGGGATATGACACTGTCTAGACAAGTGTTTTCCAACCTGTGGACCACTTTGGGGATCAAGGGAACATTTCACAGGAGTTGCCTAAGGCTATCTAAAAGCACAGATACATACATTATAATTCGCAGCAGTAGCAAAATTACAGTTATGAAATATCAAAAGAATATTTTATGGTTCAGGGTCACTGCAGCATGAAGAACTGTATTTAAGGGTCAGAGTATTAGGAAGGTCGACCAACACTGCTCCAGAGTCTACAGTGGACACACTGTCACACAGCTGCACACATGTAGTTCAATAAGAATAAATAAGTCTTTCCATTTAGATCTGGAGTTCATTGGACTTTGAGACTGATCACCTGCTTGGTAGTGAGACTTTTCATCTGGAAGGGATACTTGCAGAACAGAAAGATTTACCAGACATGAGGCCAAGCAGGAGAATCTTCCCCATAGGATAAAAAGGGCAATCACATAGAATTTCCATTTGCCCATTTTTGTGAATGAAAAGTGGTAGTATTTATTTACTAACTTAAATAAAGAAGATACAAAGCAATGACTTGACTCTGATTCCATGGCCTTAAGTGAATGAGGTAGTGGGCAACACAGGACCATGCTTTTAGAACATAGTGGAGCAGGTGGCTGGTTTCATAGGTTTGCAAATGCTTACCCAAGGCTCACTGTGTGTTAACAGAGACAGTGGTCTTTAATCAGCAGAGAGTGCCAAGGGTGGAGACTTATGATCTAGTAGAATTTTATTTAAACTTTTATATTTCTTCAGTTTTGGGGTTACATGATTAGGCAAAGAATTCAAATGCTCTACCTCTAGATTCCCAAGAACAGTCATTACAGGCCATGTACCTACATAGAATGCAGATTGATAAAAAGAATGCAAGCTGTCTAGTATTGATCAATAACTTGGTAGGTCTAGAATCATCACCAAGAAGCAAGCCTGTGGGCATGTCTATGGGCGACTCTAGAGTAGGTTAGCCTCCGAGTATGCCTGAGAGAGATGACCATGATTAGGTTAAGTGACATAGGGAAATCCACCTTATTAGTAGGTCGGACCAGTCTAGGTGCTGGCACAGACTGAATAGTAAAGGAGGAGGGAGCTCTGCAGTTACAGTCATTCTGCTTTCTGACTGTGGATGTACTGTGACCAGATACTTCAGGCTCCCACTGTCATATCCTCCCAGCCCTGATAGACTACATCTTTAAGTCACGACAGGAAGAGTACCTGTTACCTTCTAGCCCGCTTATTTCCAAGATGTACTAGGGAAAGATATGTGGGAGGAATGCACAGTGTGAAGTCACAAATGCATTCCTTAGGTTAGGCAGAGGCCTGGGGTTCTGCTTGGTCACTACTCCCAAGGCAGGATGTTAGTGAGGACCCATGGTTCAATGCTTAGAAGGGGATTCTTTTGTCACCAGAGGCTCTAGGCGAGCAGGACTTGGAGGCCAGCAGATTCCAAGGAGCACTCTGCAGTTTGAAAAGAAACCCAACAGGTATTTATCGAGTGACTTCTGTATACAAATTCTGGCTTTCAGTGCCCTGGAGAATAAGAAAGAAGGCAGAAGCCAGGTTTCTGTTCCCACGTTACCTGTATTCCCCAAAGAGAAAAATCTATTGAATAAGATTTTTAAAGAATGGGTTGGGGATTTAGCTCAGTGGTAGAGCACTTGCCTAGTAAGCGCAAGGCCCTGGGTTCGGTCCTCAGCTCCAGAAAAAAATATTAAGAACAAGATCCCTCAGATGATGAGCATGTTAACTCATACTTTATGTGGGTCATGAGTGGTTTGTGAAGATTAAGATATATCTAGCAGTCGAGTTGAGAGCCTGCAAATATTAGGGAAGGTATCCATAGAGATACCAATGCAATCATGAAAAGGAAGAGGAGGGTTCATAAAGTGGGGTATCTCTGATGTTGTATGGGCTGTCCTTAGCTAGCACTTACAGGAAAGCATCATGATGAGTGTAGTTAGAAGAGTGAGCCCAGAGATAGTCACAATTCTGGAGAGTAGATAGAGAAGTGGATTTGTTTGGAAGAGTGAAAAATAGAAAGTGACATGTTTTCAATAACACTCCAGCTGAGTAATAGCTGGGAACAAAAATCCAAAACTAGAGAGTGCTGGAGAAGATGCTTTTGTTGGGGCAAGATTTTATGTCTCCACATAGGCCTGGAACTGATTCTGACCACACATGACAGAGAAATGTCTCTCAGCAGGAGTCGCCTGTCCCCATCATGGTGAGACAGTGGAACTACAAGGGACTTCAAAGGTCCCTTCCCTTCTTCCCACTACTGCCTTCCAGCCTCCATACTCCTGGCCTTGGAGTGGAAGGCCACCCATTTTTAGGCTTTGATATTTATGGGTCAGACAGAGCCATCTGCTTGTAGGAACCTTGGTGCATCCATGCTTTCTGACTTGAAGACTGAGGTAGAAGATGTTGTCCCACTCATCGTAACAGACATTGGGATACAGAATGGACTGGGACACTGATTTCCACAAGTGCTCATGGAAGTGATGGGCCACATCTCTCAGGAAGATGAGATTAGTCCCTGAAGGGTCTACAACCTTGCAAATGTTTAGAATTAATGGGTTTACTAGTTAATGAGCTTAAAATCAGAGAGGAAGGGTTGATCTAAAAGAAGATAGAATATGAAGGATTTAAAAATATCTAAAATTGTCAATTCCTTAGTAATGGAAATGAATTTTCAACTATTTTAATTAAAATTGTTTTCATCATAGCACTACTGAATTAAGAGGTCATGATAAGCATAAGAGAAGGTTTAAGCATTACTGTATTAGGAGTTATAGAAAAGTTTTATCATATTGATAGATGGATGATAGATTAATAAATAGAGTGATAAAATGATAGAGTGATAAATGATAGATAGATGATAAATACATGTGTGTGTTTGTGCGTGTGTGAGTGTTTGTGTGTGTGTGTGTGTGAATGATTCCTAAGCAACTTTATTTAACTTGAATAGAAACATAATTTGATTCTATTAATGAAGCTGCTGCATTGTACGTAGATGCTATCTTCTGTGGTGTTTGGCCTTTGGTAGCATCTTGAGAGGCTTTGCTTTCTATGTACGTTCCAATTCTCCCACGTGATAATTGTTTAGTAATACATATTGATTATAGGCTCAACATTTCAAAGTCACAACATGGGCTGCCTGTGACTGTATGCAATAATTATTATCTCTAAACAGCACCAACTTATGTGATAAAGTAGCAAAGCCCTCCTGAACTGCAAGTGTTGTCACCTCCCTCTGAATATAATTGCAGATTATCTATGAGTAGCCCATCCATGAGCTAGGGTGACAGGTATGGACTCCAACTCTCAGACCTGACTTTTTTGACATATATGTTCATTAGAGACCTTTCCCAGTCAGTAGGTGACTCTCTGGCTAGGTTAGCATGGCTTGGGATGCTGGCAGTATCAGGTCCATGCATAGTCTTCTGGTTACTAAATCCTAGCCTCTTTTCCTTGGTTGTTATTTCTGATGGTCATGCTTGAATGGGAAACCAATGGGTGTCTTCTGTCCACTTGGATGTGCAAATGTCTGAGGGTTAGGCCAAACTCAATTGGCTAAAACCCTCAGAATTATCATCCCTTTTCATTTAATAGCCTAGACTCTTAATGTGTGCTTGATCCATCAGCATAAACAGTAGCTTCATGCGTGGTTATTTGTCCCTGTTCTGTCCAACTCGTCATTGCAGTTAGCAGTGCCATATCTTTGTGCGTTGAGAGCTGGGGCATAGAGTTCAAGCAATACAAGATTTTAATAGAGGCGGTAATTCTCCTATTGAAAAAAAAAGAAAAAAGAAAACTGGGGCCACCAGCTATAGGTCACTTCCCTTAATTTTCTCTCATCCAGTTTTAGTTAAATGGGTTTAAGCTGCTCCTATGAAGGAGTGTAGTAGGCAATTTCACTCAAGGAATGTGAGAGGGCTGTGCTCTGCTTGTGAGCTTGTAACAAGACAAATGGGCTGAGATGATTTAATTTATGGTCTAACTTCACAGTAGTCAGCCGTGTAGCACATTTCATCCTCAATGCCAGAGCATCAGCCATAAGTAGGTGACTGCATTGTTGTTAATCATGATCACTTTGACACAGAAGGAATACTGAATGGACAAGAGCACACGTGCCCTAGGCAGCCTTGCACGACCGCCCTCACTGAGTCTTCGGAGGGCTTCATTAGAGACTGGTGAAATTATTCAGCTCCGCTAGCTACATGCACTTTATTTAGCAAGTGGCAAGAATGTGTAATGGAGAGCGATCGAGTTCTTACATAAAACATGAATGGCAGTATTTAATTCGCTCTCTGTTTCCTACTTAAATTGTATTTATTCTTTAAAAAAAATCAGTACACATGGGCAAGATTGAGTCACATTACTTACTCCTGCTTAGTTGGATTGGCAGTCTTAATGACATACAAATCCGTACTCAGCTCAAAGACACAGTTCTGAACACGGGAATTCCACGTTCAAGGCAGATATAATGTTTCTCAAAAGCTCCATTTCTGGATGATAGCTGCTGTCTTCACACTGTGGGTCATGCAGTGATAGGAAAAAGGCTTCTCTCTGGGGTAGAAGTCACTAGCATAAAACACTAATCATGTCCCAGTGGCCCCAACATCTAACATCATCACCTTTAAGACAAGCTCTCAGTTTGTGTGTTTGTGGAGAGACAGAAATAGTGAGACCATAGCATTACCCCACAGCAGGAGCATGAAGTGAGAAAAGAGCTTAGGTCTTGGATCAATTTCAAGGAGAAGGCAGTTCATCCTTACACTCCCATCTGGGCCTTTGAGAGCAAGCGAGCGTCAGAAGTGAGGTGGAGAAGGTAGTCGATGGTAAATTCTTAGTCTCCAAGTTCTCTTCAGGCTGCTTCCAGTGCCAGGCCGTTCCTCTGATGTGGGGTCAGGAAGTGTCCTGGGCTGAGCCTTACTGAAGACATTCAGCTCCAAGGTCCTCGGGGTGTATTCTTTGATACCTAATCTACTTGTGCTAATTGTGGATATTTCACAGGACATGGAAGAACTGACCAATTCATCAGTCCTGTTCTAATGTCCGATGCCTTCCATCTTTAAACAATTACATGTGCTCTCTATCCCTAGCACCTGTACATCACAGCATGGATCCCTCTTCTTAGGAATGTGTCCATGGATATTCTGAACATTTAGCACAATGGTCTAGAAGAGCCAAAGGATCCACTCACGGGCTTCTGGTGTGCAGGCTATCTGATGATTTTAAGCAAGTACCACTTTGTTTTAGTGTTTCCCCTATGTTGCATACCTAACTATAAGCCCCTGAGAAATGCTAAATCCTAATTTTTTTCTATGATGGTTTTTGATTTTTTTCCTATAATTTCTTTGTAGTTACAATCTAGAAACCTTGTTAGCTCCAATCCACAGTAATGTGTACCAGATAGCACATCAGGAGGAATGAATTGCTACATTTTTTTCTGTGAATTAAAATAATTAACAATAAGTTTTAACTGTAATAACTACATGCTTAATTAATATACCTGGAAATATGTACTTTCTCCACGTTGGTATTCATGCTCATTAACTGCCATGAAGCCCCCCACCCACAAGCTAGCATTCTACTTGATTAATCGCTAGTTTTTCTACAGGAGCACTTGTAAATCATTTAGAAAAACAAATAATTAAAATTCATGGATTGCCCACAAAATGTGAGAAGCCAGTTGTCTGCCTAATTGATTTTAAAAGTAAAATAACATTTCAGGGCTGTTTCCTGCAGATTTGAGATTGAAATGTCTTAAAGCCTTGTTCAGTTTTCTAAACTCAAGTGTAATTCATTTTACAACCTACAAGCCTTTTCTGATTTTCATTTTCATTTTCCATTTTCCTCAACATAGAAATGTTGAGTCCTTTTCTCTCTCTCTCTCTCTCTCTCTCTCTCTCTCTCTCTCTCTCTCTCTCTCTCTGTCTCTCTGTCTCTCTCTCTCTCTTTTTTTTCTTCCTTCCTTCCTGCCTTTTTTTCTTTCTTTCCCTCCCTTTCTCCACCCCCCTCCTTCTTTCTTTCTGGATTTAGTAGCCATCTAATTAGAGGTTGAGAGTTAAATCCTAGTTACCTGTCCATGAACTCTCTTGTCAAAAGGAAGCAAGTTTTCCCGTTTATAAACAAACTGAACTCAGAGACTACAGCCGTTAGTCAACAACATGTTTTTAGCACATGGCTGTGAATTATAGATTTTTAGGGGGATTCCCACCTCCCATAGATTCGTGGAGCAAAGATTTGTTTTCCCCAACAACTGCATGTTGAAATGCTGACTTCCAACTTTGATTGAGTGGACATATGGGGCAATTAATTCCTGAGTCTAGGGTATCATGATGAGAGTTACTACCTCTTAGAAAGAGGAACCAGTGAGCTCATTCTTTCTCTCCTGGTCTCCTGGGAGGGTGGACAAGGTACATCTGTAAGACAGGAAAACACTGCTTAAAACACACAATGAGCATCCTTGACCTGGGTTTCAAGAAGTTTCCAAAAGAAACCATTACAGCAGCTTGGAAGGACTAAGGTGACAGTTAACAAAGCAGTTGTGTGCTGTGTTTTCCAAATGCAACTCTGTACTTTTTTCCACTATAAGGAGCATTTAGCATCGCCTGTCAGATTGTGGCTGGATCCTGTGACTTCCCTCAGGTTTTAATGCCTTAAAATTTTGTTCTCTTTATTGGGCATGGCAAATGCCTGGCACATTTGTGGAGTCAGAGGAGCTAGTCCTCTCTTTCCACCAGGTGGTTCCTTGGAATTGAACTCAGGTCATCAGGCTTGGTGATAACTGCCCTTTTCTGATGAGCATTTTGGCCAGTACCTTGCTCAGACCTTTATCAGTGTAGTCTGTCTTTCACCCAGAAACTCAATGTTAGGTTCTTTTGCTCACATGGCTGAGGTCTGCCAAGTGTTTGTTTCTAAACCTTCTGATTTCGGTGCTGACACATCCACTCTGGATGCTGTAGAGACACAGAGGTTTCTACCATGAGACTCGTGCTTTCAGATTCAGACAGTCCCAAACCTAGTGGTTATTATTCTTAGCACTGGGCCACATTCCATATTCACTCCTCACATGGCTCTTTTCTTTGGTCCTGCTGATTTTCCTGGTTAAAACAGAGCCCTCTTCAGGTGTTTGTTTCCCAAAGGACTTACTACTACTAAAAAAAAAAAACAGTATTCACCATCCCCTCTGAGATTCTTTCCCATCCATCTTATTCTGTCTCTTCAGGTTTCTAGCCCCCCCAACTCTGCTCCCATATTATTCTGTCTGGAAACATTTATACTTGGTCTTTGTTGATAACCAGGCAGCACTTACTTGTTTCCAGAACCGCCAGTGAGATCTAATGATCCAGTTGAATGGCTTTCAGTCCCATCTCTCTCCTCGCCTAGCCCTTTGTTCTGTTCCTTAACTCTTGTGTGCCAGCTTAGCCTGCTGAGTCTCCACAAACTTATTCAACCTCCACCAGATCCACCTTTCAGGCTTAGGACAAGTGAGAACATTCTGTTCTCTAGTCCAGCCCAGTGAATTCCCAGCTATGTTATTGACAATCTCCAGCCCTGGCATTAGTGGCACAGACTGTGTACTAGACAATCAACGAGATCAGTGGAAAGGGTAAGCCCCACATCAGTGAGAGGCTCTGCTACAAAGTAATTTTGTGGGACGATGATAAAGGATGGTGATCTGACATCAACCTTACCTTCCCCAAATGTCCCTGAGCATGTATTCCTCCCTGCATACTACACACATACACAAACACATATGAAACACACATACATGTATCACACACATGTATACTTAAACATGTACATGTATATGTCATATACACATATGAAACATATATGTACATATATTCACGTACTTGGAGATACATGCACACACAACATATTCATATGCATTTTTCCAGAAAAGAAAAAAATTAAAAGAAAAGGTTGCTTCTGTGTCTGTATCTAAGAATTACAGGAAACAAGAGGATAAAGTCACAAATTTGTTAAAGGGAGTCGTTTCCCTAGATTTATTAGCCCTGGTTTGTGAACCAGAATTGCTACTGTTTCTGAGGCCACATCCTATCCTTCCTGTTGTGGAGTATATGATAGATTCTCAGTACCTGCCAATCATACCGTGGTGAAAGCTACTAAATGCAGTGCCCTGGTTGTGTATCAAGCTGGGAGACAACACAGTTACCCAGGACTTCTTTGTGTAAATGAGCATGGTAATACGAGCAGATACACTGAGGCACTGCTGTGTGAAGATAGGCCATTGTACCATGCCGATCACATGACTACCTCTGAGCCGTAGTTCCGTAGGTCCACAGGACTCTACCACACCGCTGTATTTCACTATCTGAGACTCTTTGTGGGCTCTACTGCTGGCCTTCTACTTGGTCCATACTGCAAGACTGTTTTAACTCTATAGGATGAACCTCATGAGTACAATACAGTGTTCTGTACAGCCTCCGAGCTGAGGAAGGGATCATACAAATTCTGAATTTGTTACTACCATCAAACCTGTGACTCCCAAGAATGAGAAATTGTCAAAAATGTTTTAAGAAATGTTGCCCTATTACTACCCTTGTACCACAAGTTAAGTAACCATAAACCTTTGCCTTGTTTCTCTAACACCCTGTGAAGTCCCAAACAGCCAAGTCTCTGCCCTTAACTTCTTAAGATAATCAGCAATGCCAGGCTTGGAATGAACTTTAATTCTTTGCCTCTTTGTTCTGCTCTGCTTTGGTTTAAACTTCCCCTATAAAATACTTTACCTCAAGAAAAAATGTCATAGTATTTCAGGAAATGTTACCTCGTTTCACCTGGTTACCTAAACACCCTGGCATTCTCTGTAGGCTTCAACATAGCTAACAAGCAGAGAAAGCTGCTGACGACATTATTCTGCAGTAAATCTTCAGGACAAACTGATAGAATTGCTTTTTTTTTTTTTTTTTTGGAAATGGATTGGTCTTTGGTCTTTAAGAATCCCACTTTGAGATTAAACTGCCTTCATGGGGACCCTGTCTGGTCGTCCCTGGACTATGTCTGTTCTATTGACAACCCAATGGTTGGGAGTAGGTGAGGGGCCTGATGAGAACCTGCCCAGGCTGGAGAGTTTGGGGAGATGCTGCACTGCACATTAGAGCATGGGCGTTGGATAATAGTGGAATGTGGAATATCGCCACAAAAATTGACTTAATGGAATGACTCCTGATACTGGCTTCAGGATGTAATTTAGAATCATTAAAGTTGTGAAATCGTACTTTCCTCGTGACTCAGCAGTGTTTGTAATGTCCTTAAGAGGAGATAATGAAGGGCCAGGCAGCCTCTTGATTGTTTGCAGTTTTTCCAACATTTATTCTAAATGGATGACTGTTATCTCAGCACAGTCATTTGCAGAATGCAAACTAAGAGCTTTGCCTGATCTGGAGTGTTTTCTGAGTGTGAAAAGAGCAGAGAATACCAATTCGATGAGTCCTGGTGCACTTACAGGAGGCACTATTGACTCTGAACTTGGGATGTCCATTAGTGCATATCATTTTTATTCAAATGAAAAAGTTTACCTCCTTGCAGCCCTCGTATTGCTTATCAAATGCTTATGCAAATAGAGTTATACTAATATGGAAAAAACATGTTCCTCACAAGTGCAAGGAAGTGTATACATAGCCAAAACATGCTGCCTTGGGAAACTGACTTTAGAAGTTCACATTTCTGTCTTTCTTTAGATGAAGGTTCCTTAGTTTGAAAGCATGGCAGAAGTTTAGAAAATATGCATTTTCAAAATATCAAGGACGATCTTAAGCAGTTACAGTCTCTTCTCCCTGTGTGATATGTCTCAATGTGTCTCTATTCAGCATTTCTACACATGTGAAATTCAGCATTTCACATGGAGCAATCTTAAAAAATTTAGTTCAGGCTATCCTTCAAGCAACACAAACACTCCATTTTTTGCATATGCATACACACACTGATTTACAACACTTTAGATGTCATACGTAAAACCCACATATTAACCTCAGCACCATCATCAATATTTTATCAAAATACCATGTTATTTATCTGTCTAGGTGATGTTAGAATTTTTTAATATCATTTGTATGGCTCATTTAATCAGCTGATTTTATATCAAGTGTTAAATGAAGTCGGTGAATAATTGACAATATTATTTCAACACATGGATTATCAGAGAAGAAAAGGGAGCTGCTTAATCTCTCTGTCTGCTTCTTTAGTCACTAGGATGGCCAGGGACACCACCATCTATGCAGCTATGCTTAAGTAATATGAACACATAGAAATCAATAGAAAAAAATCCAAGTCTAACATAAAAGCCTGGTAAGGCCCTGCTCTTGCTCCTACTCATGTGAGGAAATGTAAGTGCATCTGGATCACGTAGATGTCGCCTCCAATAC
The DNA here is from genome assembly GCF_011064425.1 of Rattus rattus. NCBI lineage: Eukaryota > Metazoa > Chordata > Mammalia > Rodentia > Muridae > Rattus > Rattus rattus. The sequence goes on from NC_046166.1 coordinate 67,420,624, forward strand.
CAGAAAAAAAAAAAAAAAAACAACCAACAACAACAACAAAAAAAAAACCAACCAGGAAAAGTTTCATATTTCTCTGAAAGCTGGATTTACAAAATTGGTTAAGAAGATCTTTTAATGTAAAATTACATTTAAGGGAGAACAGGATTAATAATTAGCAAAACGCAGCTCACATAGATGTCCTGACAGTCCTGAACTCAACTGTGTCTAGGAGAAACACTTTCAGTGAGAAGTAAAGCCAAGCCCCATTGTCTTCCAAGGGCTTACGTTTTTAACTATGTGCTTTTGACTACAGACTCACGCCCAAACCTTTTCTGCAAATGCATGTTTTGTACACTATGTGCTCAAGGAGACATGGCAAACTAGCCAGGCAATGGGGAGAAATGTGTCCAGAGTATGGCACAAGGCACCCTGATTCCCTCTGGAAGTACAACAGGAAGGTGTGTTTTGGATACAAAACTCTGAACTGCTGGTAGTAATTTGAGTCCAGAACAAAGAAAAGAAGGTAGAAGATAAGAAATGAAGTAGGGCCCTGCAGAGTGTCATGGCTGTGAGAGAGCTTTGTCAGTAAATGCAGACTACACCTTCCAGCCATAACTCTGAAGAAGGTGGTGAAGGAGCTGACTGAACGTCCGCAGTTGGCTGACCGCACCTTGTAAAAGTTTTCAAAATGGAGTTCCAAAATGAACTCCATTCATTAAGTAGTTTCCAGTCCTGACCTTCTTAGAGACGGTATATGTTCGCTACAGATACATCGTAAGGTAGATTATCAAACACACAGGAAAGAGGTCTATTGAGAAAGTACCAGAGTGAGAGAGAGCCTCTAGTTTACGTCCGCAGGGTAGACTGAATGCTTTAGTCATGCCTTTATTGACTTTCCTCATCTGTGCTACATGTTGACCCGCTGCCCGCAGCTGACTTTCAAACTCCTTCTTAGGGCAATGCTTTAGGTCAGTGGTTCTTACTGTTCAGTGTCCCCCCCCCCCATTGTACTTTGCTTCATATGAATGTGGACAAGTGGGACCCGGTGACAGGGAAAGAGCTGGAGTTGCCATAGAGCACACTGTATCAACATAGGCTCCAGAGCCTGTGACAGGACTGTGTGTTATGGGTTAGCTCATGGTTGACTGAGTGGCTTCGCGGTCTGTATATTCTCCTGCAAACAGAATCAGGAGAAAAAATAAAGTTCTCACTTTTCTGTCTGGGGAGATGACTCCCCAGTTAAACACACTTGATGCTCTTTCAAAGGACCCGAGTTTGGTTCCCAGAACTCTTAAGTGGCTCCCAAACCTCTGTACCACTAGCTCCAGGCTAACACCCTTTTGTGGCTTCTGACAGTACCTGCATACATCTGCACATATTCATGCACATCCATAAACAAAGATAAAATAGGAACTTAAAAGACCCACATAACTACCCTGGTCCCCACTGTCCAGACTACTTGCAAATGGGAAGACTCGGGGACCATCTGAGGAATACTCATTTTCTTAGCTCTCTCCGGAAAGAAGACACGCAGTGACTTTGGAATACTGGTAGATATTATCTTCCTGGCTGAGTTACCTGTTCCATGTTTTCATCTTCTTCAAATCTGGGTCAGATTAGGGATGTGGAGAATTCAAAGGCAGGGAACAGATGAGATGGTGGAACACACTGCAGCTCTGACTCCAGTTCTGTCTCTTGTTGGAGCTCTCAGAGCTGTTCTCTGCATAAAGGAAGTGATGAAATCCAGAGTCTTTCCCTACGCTCCTGAATTCTCGTACCAGTTCTTTCATTACGGGGCCTCCTGCCCTTGCTGTGTTCCACAGGAGACTTCAGAAGTGATTCTATCTTGGCCCTTCGCTCCAATCTGACAGGATTTTCCTGCCCTGTACTTCCACAGAGCACTGGGGACTGCATTTTGCCCTGATGCTGCTACATGCTCACACAGAGGGCAGAAAATGGAGAACTCCAATCACCTGAGTGGGGAGAGCTAGTGATTTCTTTGGCTCATCTGTTTCCAGCAACATGGAAAAAGACCATGATTCCCTGCTACCGCGTGTGACTTGTAGACCTAGCAATGTTCTTTAGAAGGAGAGTTACACACAAGCAATGGCTGCAGAGAGGGAGAATGTTCTAATTTAGTCTTCTGACCAGGGACAACACGAGCTAGCCCTACACCTAAGGCAGTGTACAGGCTCTACCTCCAGAGACGAGCCCTCTACTAAGTTTTCCAATGGCAAGGGTCAGTTCTAAGAGGTCAGGAATTAGTCAATGAGCAGTGGAGACACAGGGAATGAGAAGGTGGAGAGAACACAAAAATGGCAGAAGGCAAATACAATACTCATATAAGAAATTCTTAAAAAAGAAAATCAAATTTCCTCATTTCCACAACAATGTCCCTTCCATACTGTCTTTGCATATTTGGAAATCAATGTAGCCTGAATTCAAAAGTGAAAGTGATCCAGAACCCAAAGAGGCTGCAGGCCAAGGGCAGTGCTTGAAACGATTTCTAGTTGCCGTGGTGATAAAGCAACAGACCCAAATCACATTGGAAAGGGTTTTGAAAAATCTACGTGACGCGATTCACTCTCTAGTTACCTGTGACACTTGTAAGGCAATCTAAAAAGGACTGATTTATGTCTGGGAAATATATATATATATATGTATATATGTATATATCTATATATATGTATATCTGTGTGTGTATATATGTGTGTATATATGTATATATATGTATGTATATGTCTGTATATATATTATAAATATTATATCAGAACTTATTTTTTCTCTCACATGATTTGATAAGTGTACAATGCTTGGGGGAACATAAAAAACACAACTGATAATAGGTTTTGCGGGGAGAGTCTGGCAGGATAGTGACCTGGCTACAGTGACAGACTCTCTGAAACTTATAACAAGCAAAGAACTCAAAGGGCAGTTTTCTTTCTCATTCCTCTTTGAGACGTTTTTGTGCTCCATATTCCTCTTTGGGACCTTTTCTGTGCTTCCTGCTATTTCTGTCAACTGGGAGGGCATGATTAAGCCTTAAGGACAGGCTCGACAGATGGACATGAGAACAGACATTCACCAAGGTCTTGAGTTTTCAATGTTGTGGGAGAGACTGGCACAGAGGCTCTCTCATGTGAGAAAGGCTCAGAGATGCTGCCTGTGTGCTGAGAGTTTCAAGCTGAGGAAGCCACGCACCCTGAGAGCATCCGCAGAGCACCTTTCCTGCACTTACTTTACTGAAAGAGCAATTCATCAGTAAGGACTTTTTAAAAAGCCCTGATGAGGTATGTCCTTCTGGCTCATAAAATTTATTTCCTGGAATTGATCCCTGGAAACAAATATGCTGATTCAAAGAATACGCACACAAGATGGTTTAATGTACAGTTAATCAAACTATTAGCAGTGAGATCAAATGGCTCTGTGAGCATGGCTGTTTCTTAAGTGGGGATATTCATTCAACCTGCTACTTTCTGTGCTTCAAGGTTTAGAGGGATTTATGAGGAAAGAGTTACAACACTCTCCCAGGGAGAAGTAGTTTTATATGATAGAGAAATTGATTCTCAATTTCTATAACTATATCCAGCCCTGTAGCAAAGCTTTCCTAACATTGGACACATTTTATAAATTACCACAATTCAGAAGACAGCATAGCCACAAAGGTCACTATGACTAAAGGAGCTGAATTGTTTTACTTGTTAATCAGCCACTTTTGTTTCCTCTTTTGGGAACTTTCTGCTTAGATCTGTACCCCCATTTTTAATTGGGTGTTTGACTTCCTGATGTTCAGTTCTACGTAGTGACTGAATCCTATAGCAGATGTGTAATTAGTAAAGATCTTTGCCTATGCTGGAGGCAGTGGCGTTGGTTTAATGTTGGTGTCCTTTGCTGTACAAAATCTTCTCTGCATCATGAGGTCTGGTTTATATTAACCATTGGTAGGCTTTAGTGCTGTGCTGTCAATCTTCTGTTCAGAGAGGCTTGTGGCTGGATATTCCAGTCTATTCTGCACTTTCTAAATTTATAGATTCAGATCCTGGTCATAGGTTGAACTCTTAGATGTTTTGGGGGATGGGTTTTGTGCACGTTGGCAGATATGTATCTATTTTCTTTCTTCTGCACAGAGTTTTGCAGTTTGTCCAGCTCCATTTGTTGAAGATACTCTCTTTTTTCCTAGCATGTATTTTTGGCATCGGGTATCTGTAGATTAGTGGGCTTATATTCAGGACTTAGATTCTTTTTCATTATTAAGTTGTCTGTTTGTATGCCAATCCTGTGATTTATTTGTTCGTTTGTTTTTGTCTTTGTTTTTTTTTTGTTTTTAAAATTACTATAGCCATGTAACTCCCTTTGAAATTTGGAATGGTGAGACCTCCAGTGGTTCTTTTATTATTTGGGATTGTTTTGGATATTCTAGGTTTTATGAAGTTTAAGATTGCCTTTTCCATTTCTGTAAAGAATAGTGCTGGGATTTTGATGGGGATGGCATTGAGTTTGAGGACTGCTCTGGTTAGATGGCCCTTTACACAATATCAACTCTTCAGATCCTCAAATGTGAAAGAGCATTCAAAGTCTTCTGATATATTGTTCAATTTAAAGTTTTTATTGAACAAGTATTCACTTGTTTGGTTAGCTTTCCCAAGATACTTTTAAGACTATGTTGACAGGTACTGTTTCTTTGCTTCATTGGTACCTAGGAAGGCTACTGATTTCTGTTTGATAATTTTGTATACTGCTTACATTCTGGAAATGTTTATTATTTGTAGGAGTTTTATGGTGGAGTCTTTAGTCTTCTTCCTTTCCTGTTTGTATCCTCTTTATCTCTTTCAGTTGCCTTATTGCTCTAGCTCAAATTTCAATTGCTCTATTGAACAGGTGTGGAAACTGGACATCCTTGTCTTGTTCCTGATTTTGGTGGAAATGTTTTGAGTTCGTCTTCATTTTAGTTGATGTTAGCTGTGGGATTTTTGTACATTGTCTTTTCTTATGAATAGGTACATTCTCTTTATGCCTACTCCCTCCAGGACATTTATCATGAAGAGATGTTAGATTTTGTGAAAGAACTTTTCTGTTCCTAATGAGATAGTATGTGGGTTTTGTCTGGCTATGTTGTAAAATATATTCATTGACTTTTATATGTTTAAGCATCCCTGCAGCTCTGGGATGAACCCAACTTGATTTGATGTGTTTTTTTTTTTTTTGATCTGTTATTGAATTCTGTTTGCAAGTATTTAACTTAGAAATTTTGCACTTATGTTTATAAGGTATACTGGTATATAATTTTCTATTTGTCTACATTTTGTCTGTTTTGGGTATCAGATTAATGGTCATTTCATAAAAATAATTTAGAAATTTCCCTTCACTTTTGATTTGGGAAAATAGTATAATGAATATTGGTATTATTATTATTACCAGAAAAGTCTGGTAGAATTCACTGAATCCATCAGGTTCTGGACATTTTTTTTTTAAATTGGAGGATTTGCAATTATTGCTTCCCTTTCACTGGGGGTTGTGAGTCTTTTTAAGTTATGTATTTTATCTTGATTTTATATTGGTAGCCATATTTATCAAGAAATTAATCCATGTCTTTTGTATTTCATAGTTTGGTGGAGTACAGATTTTTCAAAATTATATCTTCACAATTCTTTAAATTTTCTCAGGGTGTGTTGTAATCTCCCCTTTATCATCTCTAATTTTATTAATTTGTATCTTTTTTCTCTCCTTAGGTTAATTTGACTAAAAGTTTCACAATATTGTTAATTTTTTAAATAGCTAACTTTTCATTTCTTTGATTTGATGCAATTTCTTGTTCTTGTTGTATTTCAAGTAGCTTGATTTCAGCTCTGAGTTTGATTATTTCTTCTAGTCCACTCTTCTTGGATATTATTTCTTCTTGTTTTTTTTTTCTAGAGCTCTCAAGTCAATCATTTAGGTATCACTGTACTTTTATGTGTATGTAAAATAATGACTTTTGTGTAGAAAAATCTGTGCTATGAATTTGCCCTCATAAAACTGCCTTCATGGTATACCATAAATTTGGGTATGGTATGCTTTCATTTTCTTTCTATTCTAAATAAGAATAATAATAGTAATGATAATAATAACAACAATAATAATAATAATCCTTCTTAATATCTGTCCTGACCAAATTCAATTCGATAGTGAGATGTGAGATTTTAGCTTCCATGTGTTTTTCTACTTTCTGCTGTTTCTGTTTTTGATGATGTTCAGCATTAATCCATGGAGATTAGTAGGTGGAAGATGCTATTTCAATTTTCATATATCTGCTGAGACTTGTTTTGTATCCTAATGTGTGATAAATTTTGATGGAAGGTCCACGGATGCTGAGAAGAAAAATATGATTTTAGTATTCGGGTGGAATGTTGTGTGGATGTCTGTTAGGCCTAGTTGACTTAGGACATTATTTAACTCCAGTGTTTTTCTGTTTAGATTTTTGTCTGGATGATCTGTCTATTGGTGGGGTGGAGAACTGAAGGCACACACTATCATTGCATAAGGGTTAATATCTGATATTAACTGTAGTTGTGCTTGCTTTATAAACTTGGGTGACCTTGTATTTGGTTTATAAATGCTTAGAATTGCAATATCCTCTTGGTGGATTTTTCATTTAATGAATATGGAGTGTCCTTTCCTATATCTTTTGATTATATTTGGTTTGAAGTATATTTTTTCAATATTAAAATGGCTACACCTGCTTGCTTCTTGATTTCATTTGCTTGTAATATCCTTTCCCATCCATTCACCCTGAGGTGATGGCTGTCCTTGGTGGAGGTTTCTTGAGTGTAACAAAATCAGGATCCTATTTTCTAATCAATTCTGTTAGTTTGTGTCATTTTATTTGGGGACTAAAGACCATTAACATTGATGTTTATTAATTTATGTTATTTTGTTGTGGTAGTTTGCAATCCCCCTTTTAAATTAATTGTTACAGCCTTATTTATTCCTTGTCTCCTCTTTGATATAGTTAATATTCTCTTCAGACTGAAGCTTACCTTCTAGTACTTTCTGTGCAGACCTTGATTGATATAAAGAAATAATTAAAAATTATTTTTATCATAAATATTTTTCTTTCTCCCTTGATTGCGATTGATAGTTTTGCTGGGTATAGTTGTGTGGACTAGCATCTGTTGTCCCTAGAGTTTGTAGGACACCTTACTATCTACTTTTGCCTTTCAGAATCTCCATTGAGAAGTAAGGAGTTATTCTATGCATCTTTTATATATGGCCTGGTATGTTTCCTTGTAGCTTTTCATATTTTTCCACACTCTGTTTCAATTATTATGTGTCATGGGAACTTATTTTCTTGTCTTATTTGATGTTTGTTATGCCTTTTATACCTTTATAGGCATCTTTCTTTAGATTTATAAATTTTTCTTCTTTGATTTTGTTAGGAATATTTTCTGTGCCTTTCTCCTGGGTTTACTTTCTTTCCACTATACTTACTTGTATGTTTTGTCTTTGCATAGTATCCCATGATTCTTTGGTTATTTTTTTATATTTATTTTTTGACTGGCCTACCAATTTCTACTGTCTTTAAGACATGAAATTCTCTCTTCCACACCCCTCAATCTGATGTTGAGACTAATCTTTCTGATGTTTGATTTCCTTGGTTTTTTGTTTATTTTGAGTTTTACATTTGGCTGTTCTTTAGTATTCTGTTTTGCTACGTTCTACTGTTTATCTCATTAGGATTTCCTTATTTAACCCCACTCTTAGTGTTTTCATAGTCTTCATTGAGCATGTTGGAGGATGAACATATTGAACATATTCTTAATCACTATTTTAACGTCCTTATCTTATTGTTTATTTAAATTGGTTTTCTTGGAGGCACATTGCAATAGAATTTCTGGCTTCTAAGTTGTATAAGATGTTACTAATTGTATTATTACACTGAAATTGAGGCAGCTGTAGTTAGGACATTTGCGGTATTTCTTGGTGTAACTATATGGTCTCACAGTTGTTGAGTGGGTACTTGGTTCTTTGATTGCTATTTCCCAACTCTGACAGGTTGTGGACCAGAGGAATGCTGCTTGGTTTTCAGTCTTTGGATCACTCTGGGTTGTTGGATCACTCGGGGTTTTATGGTTCAGTCTGACTATTCCCAGATCTCTAGCGTTCTCATTAGTGGGGATTGGAGTCTGGCTCTACAATGGGTTGCAGAGGCAATTGTAGGGGTACCCCAGGTCCAGCCACAGAAGGCAGAGAATCCAAAGGAAATAGAGATGGGATGGAAAGATTACCTAAAGTGTGCAGCAGCTGCTAGCCTCCTGGACGCTAGGAAGAACAGAATGGATAAAGGGCAAGAGAACATTGCTAACCAACCTAGACTACCTTGGCCCCAATCAAGCAAAGCTTTGGAATCCTTGGTAGAGAGCAGTTCTGTGAGTCAGTGAGGAGTCACAAAGGAGTAGAGATGGGCAAATAGTGGTAGCTAAGGAGGGGAGTGAGGAAGAACTAGCAGACGTATAGTCCACATCATGGGGCCAAATTTCAGGGGATGGAGGGATTCTCTGCTTTTGTTTAAGGAAAAAAATATAACATTTGTGGGTTTTTTTCCAATTTGGTACACCATCTTTGAAAAAAATTTCTATGCTTTTCATGCAAGTTTGTTGTAACTAAAAACACCTAAGGTGGGAAGTTTATCTTGTCATTGACTTCTCTGGAAGGTACTTAATGATGGTCAAGATGTGCAGAATACTTGCTTTCAAGGGGCACTACATCCATCTGGTGTCTTTGTGAATATTAAAAGTTCATGGAAAATGGAGAGAGAAAATGCAGGTGGTCATTGATTTTAATTAATGTAGCTGTCATTATTAATAATGAAAAGACACATCTTTAATTAATTCTATCAAACATGGCTTTCCTAGACTGGTTTTCTAACTAAATGTACCTGCCTGAATATAGATAACTAACTTCCTGTTGATTGGGTGAGACATGGACTGTCCCCTTCTAGTCAGATGTGGTATAGACTAGCCTTCCTTTTCAAGTAAGGCACAGAATGTCCTTCTTAGTCAAGTTTAAACAGTCTAGCCCTTCCTTGCTAGCCCTACTGCTAAGGTAAAAGATACACAGGGTAGTGTTTCTTGTCAGAATAGATACCGTCTGTCCTGGCTTGGTTAAAGACAGTACAGACTAAATCTCCTGCTAAGAAAGGCTACTTAACTTGCTTAAATTAGGTGCATACTAGCCCCTCTGTTCAGAAGAGGTATAGGTTGTTTTTATGGTTATCTTTGATGTAGGCTAGCCTTCCTAACCAGCCTCTGTATGAATACTCCGTACGAAGCTGCTGGTCCGTCCTGCTTTTATTGGCCCCATTAGTTCATGGCAGATTCTTGACAAGCAGGGAACACATGGTGGGATTATCTTCAGAGAAGGTGTTTGCCAGGATGTACATTTTTGGAATCCCGCTGCAGGTTTTGTTAGTTTAACAGTCAGGGGGATTATAATTTTGTGGACTAAGCTTTGGATAAGCTTTGCTTCTAAGAGTTATACCAGTAACTGCTGTGCTATGCTGACTCTGCTTATTCACTAATAAGAAATAACTATCTGCCAGAATGACAGGACGGGGGCAGTGACAGCCCTTGACATTTCTATGAAAAGTAAACTGCATCCAACCCTTGGCCTCACTGCATGTGAATCCCCGGAGCTGCCTGCTGCCTGCGGGTGTTCTGAGTTCCTTGGACTTTCATATTTTATATCTAACCCTTGCTTTTACTACATTCGAATCTCCAGAGCTGCCCACTGCCTGCATGTGCTCTGAGCTCCCTGGACTTCTCTGTACCTTCCCTCTTACTGTTTTAAGCTCACACTTAATTCACAAGTGGAAACTTGGAGGAAGTTCCAATTGGAACTGCATTCATTTCTTTCTTTCTTTCTTTCTCTTTCCTTCTTTCTTTCTTTCTTTCTTTCTTTCTTTCTTTCTTTCTTCCTTTCTTTAATGAACAAGCTTTGAAGAGTATTCGTCCCCAGAAGTTTGGTGCTGCTGCACCTCCAGTCATCCCTAAAGTGCTCATGGTCTGTGAGCCACCTGAAACCAGGTTCAAACATGGTTTTGACCCTGTGAACCGTTATGGACCATAGGCAGCCATGTGGACATTTCTGAAATTAGAGTGTGTGGACTGTGGAGCAGCTGTCCTCTAGTAGTGTAAAGAGAGAAATAAGGGCAGCCTTGGAAACTGTCATTTCAGATCTGATATGTAGACAAACTGAAGGAGATAGATAGAATGGTAGAAGAATGGATAATAGATATGCAGATGATAGATTTATAGATAGATTCTATAGGTATGCAGATGATAGACATATAGATTGTAGACACATTGATAGATGATAGAAATATAGAGGGACTCCTGAGAGACACAGCCAGAATAAGGCAAATACATAGGCAAATGCCAGCAGCAAACCACTGAACTGAGAATGGGATCCCCATTGAAGGAATCAGAGAAAGGACTGAAAGAGCTGAAGGGGCTTGAAACCCCATATGAACAACAATGCCAACCAACCAGAGCTTCCAGGGACTAAGCCACTACCCGAAGACTGTACATGGACTGACCGTGGGCTCCAACTGCATAGATAGCAATGAATAACCCAGTAAGAGCACCAGGGGAAGGGGAAGCCCTGGGTCCTTCCAAGACTGAACCCCCAGTGAACGAGATTGTTGGGGGGAGGGCGGTAATGGGAGGAGGATCGGGAGGGGAGCAACCATATAGAAGAGGAGCGGGAGGGGTTAGGAGATGTTTACCTGGAAACTGGGAAAAAGAATAACAATTAAATGTAAATAAGAAATATCCAATTTAATAAAGATGGAGAAAAAAAAGAAATATAGAGGGAAAGATGATAGATAGGCAGATGATAGATACAGAGATGGATTGTAGATTTATAAATAGGGAATAGATAATAGAAAAACACTGACTGATAGACAGGTCTGTAGATAGATAAGTGAGTGATACGTGTTAGAAAAATAGGGAGATAGGTGATAGATGTTAGACAGAAGATTGACATACACATAGACAATAGATGGAAAGATGATACGTAAATGTACTGATAGATGAGAGGTAGATTGTAGGTAGATAATATAAATATATCAACTACTTATATTTTATCCATATATGTATTCATATGTGTGCATGTACCAAGTATGTATATGGAATGTGTATCTATATCACTATGTATGCACAATCTTGACACATACAGGTAATATAATTATAAATTGAGAGAGAAAGGATGGACACACAGAGATGGAAAAGGTGCTGATTCTTTGCTTGTTAAGATATGGGTTGGAAAAGGGAAGTCAGAGAGGCACCAGCAGGTGACCCCTATAACAATGTAAGTTATATTTGCAATATAACGATATAAGGTGAACAAGCTAAGAGCCAGGTGTGTCGTGTGTGTGTGTGTGTGTGTGTGTGTGTGTGTGTGTGTGTGTGTGTGTGTGTGTGTACCTTTTCATGTTTGAAGACCTTCCCAGATGTAGGTAAAAAGCAATTATCCTTAGGAGAGCGCTTGCTGTTCTGTGGCCTCTGCCTGAAGCCTGTGTGTACCATGGATGATGCAGCAACACTACTACTTACTGGACCAGCTGGGAAGCAGTAGTTTGAGTGGCTCAAGATATATGGCTACCACCCCAAGGGCCCCTGTTACTAAAGAAGGCTTAACTGTACCTGCAATGGCCAGGTGTGGTGTTTTGACACAAAGAAGAGCTGCAGAGACCCAGACTGCAATGCCAGGTGGCAAAGTCCTTTCCACCTTAGGACGTAAATGATGCCAGATGTGACATCCTGCCTATCATAAAACTTCCTCTGGCACAAGAGAGAGTTCCTACCAGTCTTTGACTTAAGAAATATTTGTGAAAAGAATAAAGGACTCATGTCACATTCTTAAAGTGATGAAAGAGGGCACTTCATTCATCCGAAGAGCAAAAGTAAAACATGTCCCAAGGAATATGCATTCTTATTAGCACTGTCTAAGGAACAAATATCAGTGGATTTGAAATCCAGGGACATTCTGGATTTTTCAGTCAGCCTTGAAGTATTAGTTATATAAGTTGATTGCAGATGTATTTATTTGTTGATAATTGTTCTGAAACCACTACGTTGGTAGCATCAATTATCATGGGAAGGAAAGGTCTGATTTTTTTCTGGCAAAACCTCTGGACTTTGGAGACAGGGAGTCAAGTACCAGGACCTTATGTGACATAGGTGCTATAGGTATGTCACTGACTTGGTTGGAGCTCAGGCTGTGACAATGTCTATTCCTGTGATGATGTAGGTACCAGATGAAGATTCAGGGGAAGGGATTCTGAGCTCACTCTCCAGGGAGTGAGCTGAAATATGAGATTGATCACAACCATTCTCTACTTTAGCCTCTTGAAGATCTTTACAGGGATAAGGGCCGAAGAGTCAAAGGACCAAAGCCCAAAGGCCCACTGTTTCTGTCCCATCTTCTCCCATTGTTCAGGGAAGAGGATCAACTCCTCCCAAGTCTTAACTGTTGTTTCTTTACATTCTCTCTTAGGCTATGGAGAGTAAACATGTCTCCACTCTCCCAAACGATCTTTTATGCTTGACCTATCGTATACTTTACAGTAGAAGCAAATACTGGTATTCAGAGAAGTTTTATTATCTTCTTTCAAATCTCAGGCTGAGGTCATCTCTTCTCTCATCTTTCACAAGATGTGTACAGGAACAATCTACTCTCTGCATCAGCTGCACCCCATGACAACCCTTCGAGCTCCTTAAATACTCTGGTTTAATGAGATGAAGGTGGCTAGTCTTTCCTCCTCAGATTCATGCCTTAGAATCAGGACATATGTGGGTGGGCAGTTACTCAAAATAAGAGGACAGCAGTCACAGCTGACACTGATGTTCAGTAGCTTACAATGTGGGCCATAGGAAAGCAGCCACTTAGAAATCGTTATTGAAATATGTAGTATGTCTGAGTCCCGTAAAGAAGTAAGAACCTGTGATGTCAGCGGTGTGCTCATCAGAAGCACCGCCCACTGGCCGAAGCAGACATTGGTAACTCCGTGTATCCATTGAGTAGTGCAGAGCAGGTGCTGAAAGTTGGTGAGCACAAGGGTGGCTCGGTGTACTGGAGAGAAGCCAGTAAATGTCACGCTCTAAGAAGAATTCAAACAGGGAAGTCATGGACAGCACAGAGGGCCTCACACAAGATATTAGGGGATCTAGGTTCTACTGAACAGGACGCAAGCATTGTGTGAGAAAGAATGGGACTTTTGGGATCCAGTGAATAGGTCGTGGGGGTCTTTCCCACTTGATGTTAAATCTGGCCCCTTTCTCAAGGTATCTCACAGTTTCTGGGCTATTTTTAAAGGAATAACTGGAGGTCGTTCATTCACTGTCTCCAATGATTTGGTGTGGATTTCACACCCACTTCTCAACTTGCCAATGACTTTCTAAGGGAGATACTTCTAAATGTACCAACTTACCCACAGACCTCAGCTCTGAAATCACACCCCCGAGAGAACAGTGTGTTGACATACAACAGTCAGCAGTCCTGTCTGGTGACAAGGCCTATGGGTCTTCAGGCTTTTAGAGCACTCTTAACAATGTGGAGCCTTGACTCCCCACACTATGTGTTCAATATCGGGATTTTTGTTCTGAGCACAGGTGGCTGCACAGCACAGACAGAGAGGAGCTTAAACAGTAGCAGCACACTAAGGAAGATGGCTGTACTGAGGCTAAGAGAGATACTAATGACAAATGGATGAAAATGATCAACTTGGACACATGGTGCCGCTTTTGATTGTGTCAACCAGTGTGGCAGTGAGTGGTATAGAGGATTGGTTAACTAGGTATGCTCCACCTGCTTCTGCATCCTTCCTGGGAATCTCAGCAATCAGGCTTGCTTTGGTGAACTAGAAATACACACCCAGATGCTTGATGAGCTCAGAAAATCTCGAGCATTTTAGGTCTTCGGTCTTGACATCTAACAAATTGTTTTCTGAAAATATGAATAGATTGAAGGAGAATGGGCCAGAGACCTTCTCTGGGATGAGTGAATTCCAGTATCTTTGTCTTTTTTTCTGTGTCTGTTGTTTCTTTTTTCCCTTTTGTTTGTGGGCCTGAGGAGAATCTTTTTATTATATTGTTTGCATATTTACCAAGATTCTCTGACAGAGTTTTTTTTTTTTATTCTCAAGTTACTATTTTTGAGATCTAGATTTTTTTTCCTTAGCCACAAAACACCAAAAATAACATACAAATTTAAAACTATTTAAGAATATTCAGACCAGATATCTGGTCAAAGCTGTGGGTGCAAACATTCAAAGGAAGGTCAGTGATATGATGTATTGGATAGTCATCAGATGTGCATGATGTGTGAGGGGAGCTCGATCTGTTGTAGAAGGAGAGCCTTTTCATTCCCGCACACCTCCAAACTCCCTGATCATCTCCATTCAATGTGATGATGATATGATTTGTCTAATACTGTCATCACTTACCTGCAAGCACAGTGTGGCCTGGTCTATGGCAAAGAGTGCTCTATACTGCAGATTTTCTTTGTGGTGAGTAGCCTTGCTAAATGTGTGGACTTGTCTACTTCATCTATTCTAGTTCTCTACCCACAATATTATGAATGTCTGATACATAACCAGCCTTTATATAGGTCTAGAAGACAGACTCACCGGAAGTCATTAAGTAAACTGTGCTCTTACTTAGAACATGTCTGCACAAGGGAAATATATAAAAATATACAACATAGGAGAGATATAGCCTGGGAAGAAAGGTCAGGCTTCTCACATGAGAACCAGATTGGCAAAAGGGCAGAATTGCCAGGAGAATGGAGGAGTGTCCTGTGTATGGGTCTGCTTCTGTCCAGATGATGTAGGGAAGAGCCCCCTGAAGGAAGTAATTGATATGATTCAAAAGACGAGTTCATGAAGAAAAACTTCTCTGCAACACTAGTTTTGCATTTTCTTGTTGGTCATGTCTTTCTCGGCCGGCATATATGTATACCCATGAGTAGTTTGTGATTGAATCACTACAATATAAGTTGGGGTGATATGCATGAATGCATGTGTACCTATATTTGTGTGGCATATATACATACATAACAACTATGTATATACACACACACATATATACACATATATATGTGCATATGTGCATATATATGCAAACAGACACAATAGGACAGCGCTTTTGACATCAGTGCAAGGTAAAAAGTCCCTTTTCACTATCCTCCTGTTTATTCTATGAGCTTGGCATGGTTCTGTAAACCCTAAGTTTATAGGAATTTACTTCACTTTCGATATGAGTGACAGCAAATTAGAAATATAGCATTTTACAAGTTCCATGTGTGACCCTATTATTCTAATCAACTCTGGTAAACAGGTCCATGAGCCCTGACACCATGAATCCCCATTGCAAGCCTACAAGAACCCAGCAGGAACCCCACATATTATCCATAGGCTGCTCTCCTCAATCTATAAGTAGTGGCTTTGAACTAATAGGCCTATTAAACTATTTAGTCTCCATAGACAGAACAGATCATTTAAAGTGTGTCCTAGTATCTCTAATAGGTTCTGGCTTCTTAATCATCATGAAAAGGTTTTAACTGCAGAGGGATTTCCCCCACATAATCTCTCTAATGATTTTCTAAAACTGCAAGAAATCTGCCTTCTAGTCAGAAGTGCCCAAACAGAGCAAAACTGAAACCCATTTAGGGTTTCCAGATGCCTTTTAGGAAATGATATCAATATATCGACACTACATTTCTCAAGTTACATAAGATAACATGAGTCAGGGTTCTGGGTCCATGGAACTCACTTCAGCATGCTCAGCCCCTTCCATCATGCAAAGGGAAGGCCAAACTGAGGGGTGGCTGAATGAAAAATAAGTAATAAGGGCCTTATAAATAGAATCCCAGAATTTATGGCTAAACTATTTGGAGAAAGTGGAACAAATTCGCTTGCTCTATTTTGGCTCAAAGCAGGGCATCTTAAATTGAGCAGTCCCACGAGTCCTACGTTTATTTTTACTTTTAACAAAAGCAGAACCTCGCTGGGGACACTGAATGAACATGAATTTTTCCATTGCTTTAAGTGGCTTAATTTGACATTCTTGAATGAAGGAAGCAGCGATTCTCTCGGTTACATTGAAGGGACATTGGCCTATCGGTTCCTTTTCTCAGTGATATGATCATATATCCGTTAAGAATAAATTCGAGACAGGAAGGGGTTTACTCAGGCTCACCATTCAAGAGTGTGTCCCATTATGCTGCAGAAGGCATGACTGCAGGAAGATGAGGTAGCTAATCATATTGCTCCTGAAATCAGGGAGCAGAGAGGGAGGGATGCTGGTATTCAGCCCCTTTGCATTCAGTCTGAGACCCTCAGGATGGTGCTGGTCAGGGTTAGGATGGATCTTCCTACTCTCTCTTTCAGCCTTAGACTTTGGATGTGAGGAGATGAGCTGCCTTAAGCCCCTCCCTTCCTTTCCTTGTAGTAATGGAATGTAACCTGGAATTGTGAACTAAAAACAAATAAGACCCACTTTTCCCCCTAAGTTTCTTTGGCTAAGTTACTCTAACATCACCAGAAGTGAAACCAGGATAAAAGTCCTCTCTTGTTTGCTCACATGCTGAGCTATCACGGAACACTTCATATAAAGAAACCCATGACATGGCTATCATCCTAGCCTTAGGGAAACTGAGGCAGAAGGATGACAAATTTGATTTCACCCTGGTCTACTTAGTGAAACCCTGCTTCCTAGGAAGAAAATATGCACACATTTAACATACAGAACTTGACATAGATCACCAACCTGTTCTCTTTCCCATGAAACCAATAAATAAGCATACATGGGTAACTGTATTCAGGTCCACCCTGCCCCAAGACACCCATAGACACTGGCAAACACACACACACACACACACACACACACACACACACACACACACACACACACACACACACACAATAAGCCTTTAAAATTGATTAGTTAGTTCTTTCCAGTCATTAATCTTAAAGATATTTTTATTTGCTGCTTTTTATTTATGTGTATATGTGTGAGTCTCCATGATGTTATGGTAACTATGTGAGTCTAGGAACCAGAAGAGGATACGGATCTCTGGCACACAAGGTATGGGTGCTATCCGAGCAGGATCTGAGAACCGAACTTTGGTCCTCTGCAAGAACACTGAACAGCTTAATCACCAAGCCTTCTCTCCAGCCCCCTCGAAGTAACTTTATACATTGTCCCCATTATTTTAAGACAAAAATCAGCAACCTGTTGCCTGTTAGCTCACCCTGACCCATGGTGACTCAGAATAGGTTTCATAATGTAAAATAAATTATATGAAAAGTGTATATCAGAATCCCTAGACATTCTACTCTGTTGTTAAATAAATGTGAAGCACCCTGCGTCTGGTTTTCAATGATAGCAAACTTACTAGCTGTAAAGACACTAAAGAATACCATATACCCTTTTCAGAAATGTTTCTTTATTGATACAATCCTGCCCCTTTTTCTGGATAGGTCTTTCTAAATACAACGTGATCAAGAAGGTATTGGTTTAAGAGTGCTGTAAGTGATGGCATACTGCTCAAATGCAACTCCATCTTTTTGTGGAGATTAGAATCATTCAAATAACAGATTTTAAAGCAGTAGATCTCGGTTTCCATTATACCAAGCCCACTGGGTAAATGAAGACCAGCTGACCTGATTCTGACTTTTTAATCACAGTTTACATTTCCTCTGGGCATCCTCAGTGTTTCCCGGAAGTATGTGCTTGATAGAGCAGAGGAAGAGGAAATAAAGTCTGTTTGGGGATCAATCCTGTTAAGCTACCTGAACTTCACTTGAGAAATCTACATAGCAGTAGGAGATAACTTGAATCAGTGACGTAAACACGATTGGGCGAATCACTGTGGAACTTTTAACTCTAAGTCCATCCTGTACATTTCAAAAGATCACCATTGAAGCCGAGCACCTGGCATAGTGGGCTTGACCTCAGCATCCCCGACACTGTATTTCCCCAGGTAGTAGTAGATAAATGAGGAGACATTTCATAATCACAAGCACCGTTTTCCTGTGCTTGAAGACAAAGTACTGTTTGAGCACAGAGGTAGAATACTACAGGGGACTTTTGGAGCCATGTAACTAAATGCCACCAAGTGTTCACCAATAAACATTATTTCAAATAAAGATTTGGCATCCAGGATGCAAAACAATTGCACAGTGCACAGTCACAGTTTATCTGAGCACCAGCAAAAACACATTAGATGTTAGTCCACCTAATTTTGCATTTGTACTGACTCTGTTTCCATAGAATCAATCAACCACAGATCAAAACTATTTTTGTGTCTGCCTTGAATATTTGAAAACATTTTCTTCATTATTATGCCTTTTGATGAGCCTTCTCGGATAGGTATCCATTGTGTCTAATAAGGCAACACAGTACTTTATAGATAGTAAAACTGGCTTACAAACCATGACCTAATTCTTGTACTTCTAAGACTTTGCTTGCATATAGTGGTAGTTCTGAATGTTCAGAGCAGCGGTATGCTAAAGATAAGCTTTGGCTTAGAGAGGGGTTCTGAGTTGGGGTGTTTGAGAGCAGTGAAACAAAGAACTAGAAGTCAAATTAGGAGTTAAAAACTGCTGGCCTGTGTTCTGCTCGAGACAGCTTTCAAACTATTCTCTCTTTTTGTCTTCTGCTTGAGACAGATTTCTCCTGCTGTTCTAAAAACGCTCTGGATAGTTCATCCCTTGCAGACCAAAAGCCCAGTCTTTTATTTACATATTAATTCAGACATTACCTCAGGTTTTCTTTTGTTTATTTCATGGATTCCTATCACATGACTCCAGCCCCTTAATCCTTAGGAGACAGTAAGTGCAATTTAGCTGAGTGGGACCCTGACATGAAATTACCATTCCTGCAATGCCTGTGCCTGGACCTAAACTCCTTCTGTCCCAGACTGACCTTGAATTTAGGAATCTACCTACCATTATAAGCACAAATACTGAGCTGAGTGGGGTCTTGCCCTGCAATCACCACTCCATAAATCTCTTCTTCTCCTTCCTAAGTATCTTTCTGACAAGCTGCCCTACAGTGCAGCTGCTTTTGTTCTTTTAGATCTGTGAAATTCCTCGTACAATTCATATTGCATCCTTATATTTTGCGTAGCTCAGAAATTATATATTTTTGAACTTATGCTTCCATAGTTCTTTCTCACAGCCTTGAGGGCTGTCCTTAACGTCTCAGTGTTTACCACGCTGCTTAGAAGTCCGATACACTTTTGCCTCCTGGACTCATGCTGTCTCTGATGATCGTGGAGTCATTAACCTTGGCAAAGAGAACATTCCCTAAAGGAGAAACACGAAATTATGTACATTATTATACAAAGCAGCCTTTTACCACAGTAATCATCGACACTTGTGGAGACCCATGCCCTGCTGACTCTGTTCCAGGGGCAGGAATCCTGCCATGCCAACTCTTGCATGACAAAGCCAGACTCAGCAGTAGTAGAAGTGAAGTTCTGTGGTACAGTGATGTTGTGTCCCAGGCCTTGCTGAGCGTATCTCCAGTCTTTCTGATTGGTAGGGTCTTTAGGATATGAGCACTGTTTCCTCCTTGCAACTCAAACCATGGTACGACAGTTGCTGGAGAAGATACCACTATCCAGGTGGCTGAGCTGACCATTGGAGAGCCAAGAGGCATTGTAAATGGTTTGGAGAGATTGTTCACATCCACTTTTAAAAAAAATTAATGTGCTATTTTAGTAAATCTGCACTTTATTCGATTCCAAGTGTCTTTGACTGACTTCAATCTCATAGAAATCTTCCTTCCTATGGCGGAAAAGGGTTCCTAGGGTGACTCCTATACGTAGGCTGTGTTAGTCCACTTTCAGACACGATAAGCAGCTACCTCACTTGTATACTTCTAGTCCCCCCCTTTTTCTACTTAAGATTCATTATGATCAAGATCCTGAGAGAAGAAAGGGAGAGATTAAATCACATCTTCTGCATCCATCATTGATGAAGACAAGAGATGTCAGATCCTCTCAAACACTTTCACTCCTTCATTTAGGAGTAGAAGTGGTCCTGTTTTGCCCAAATCGTTTTTTAGATGCTAAGGCAAGTAACAACCAAGCTGTACTTGAACTGTCCCAGGAGACCGTCAGTGATCCAACATTAAAGCAGGCGTGATAGTGCCATGGGACATTTGATCTGCTGGTTTCAAAGGGTGTTTTTCTCCTTTTCCTTGTCTCCAGGCTCACAGGCATGAACCTCCCATCCCCTGTGATCAGCAGCAAGAACTGGCTCCGTCTGCATTTCACGTCTGACAGCAATCATCGACGTAAGGGCTTCAACGCTCAGTTCCAAGGTAAGGAGGTGCTAACTGGATAAGTTAAAAACAAATATGTGACAGATGACATCCTGGCCCTTCCTCCCTCTGAGATTTCGTGATATTAACAAAGAAAGAAAAATAAGCTTATTTTTAAAAACGCTCCCATTTATGTAGGAGCAATCAACTTTGGAAGCTTGAAGGAATGATGGGCCAACACTGGTGAACGATCCTTAGGCCTCTCAGAGTCTATGGCAGTAACTGGTTTTCCTGAGGCCTAATCAAGCATTAGCTAATAAATTTACATGAGCATTCACTGTACTTGCCTTACTCATAGCAAATAAACATCCACAGCAGCTTATGTTATCACATGCTCAGAGTAGGTAAATACACAGGGTGTACTTAAACCTTCAAATGAATCTTGACACGACATTTAGTCCGAAAACATCCCTATACTTGAAAAACATAATTACCAGATTTCGTAATTTACATGTCATGAGCCTCAAAATAAAGGTAATATTATTTAGCCAAACATAGCTGTATTCACCAATGTAATTCTGAAGTAGTTGACTGATTTTTCCTACCCTTTATGCCTAAAACCTGCATATTTCTAGTTATCAGTAACCTTAATTAATACTACTGCACGAAGGGATTCCATTGATAAGTGGACAAGAGAAAACCATTCTACTTACAAAAATTAACATATTCTAAGTTGTGGATGGGGGAGGAGCTCACAAGGCCCTATCCCTTCCCTGCTGAACTATTGGGTCCTGATAGATTCAGAGAGAGGTAAAGTCACTTGGTCTTTGTCTGTGTGTCCATTGGTGAGCTCCAGTGGATAATTTCTATCCCAGGATATCACACAGCCTTGGTTCAACTCTGAGTTACAAACAAAATCAAAAGCTGGGCAGGATGACAGGAAATGGAGAGGAACTTGATTAAAAACGAATGTTGTAAGTGTATGGATATGTCAAATAATAAATTCAATAATTAAAAATAAAACACTGCAAATGGACTCCCTGCACTCTCCCCATCTCTGAGCTTAAGAATGTGGGAAACTCTATGTTCCCTCAGTTTGCAAAGCACAGTGTGGTGGGTTGAATATGCTTGGCCCAACAGTGGCACTATTGTGAGATGTGACATTGTTGGAGGAACTATAGCACTGTGGGAGTGGGCTTTAAGACCATCCTCCTAGCTGCTTACAAGACAGTCTTCTCCTGTTTGCTTTTGGAACAAGATATAGAGCTCAGAGCTCCTTTAGTGCTAGGCCTACCTGAACACTATGATGATGATAATAGACTGAACTTCTAAACCTGTGAGCCAGCCCAAATTAAATGTTGGCCTTTATAAAGGTTACTCTGGTCATAGTGTCTCTTCACAGAAATGGAAACCCTAACTTAGACACACAAGAAGTTATTTGTATAGTACTGTGTTTTGCTTCCTCGGTCAAGTAGAATAAAGATATTTGTAGGGTATGAAATCTGGATGGTATAGAATTGAACATAGGACTAGGGCTTATCACTGGCTGACCAGGCATTGAGAAGGGTGTGGACACAGAAATTATCTGACCTGGAATCTAAGGGTATCTTTCTTCACCACTGTTAATTTGGGCTCCTCAGTGGGGTCCCCATTGGGATCATGGAGCATCAGCCTGCTTTCCCAGGTAGGGTTAGGGTTAGGGTTAGGGTTATATGTCCTTGTCTTTACCCACAGGCTGCAGTCCACCATCCTGGACTTCTATAGTAAGAGTATCCTATGGTTCCATGTATCCTGGATCACAGACAAAGCCAAGAACTTTATTGTAACCATAGCTACTCTGATAGATTGTCTTTAAGTCTACTTGTCTTCTAGCAGTTGCTATGATGCAGTATGTGGAAAGGACTTGGTGGCAAGAGGAGACCCTCTCCCATAGACACAGATTTGGCAGAGTGAAGAAGAGGACACTTGGTCTGCTGGAGAATCTCAGAAGCTCCTGGGTGTTTATCCACATCAGTGCAGGGACCTGACTCTGAGTTAAAGTGGCCACATTTGGTGCTTAAAACTCTTCCAGTCTTTTTCATGTGGTGTGGTAGTTATATACCCTGTGAATCATTGAAGAGAACCTTTTCATAAAGTTTTGGTTATTTTCTCAGCAGTGGAAAATGTTTCTAGTATCGTCCCTCAAACCTCATTATTTGCGTGATAGGAATAATTGTAGAAAATATAATATGTGGCTTAAAAAGGACCCAGATTGAAAAACACAAGAAACACACTGACTGTGGGAAAAATCAAATATATACAATTTTAAAATTGCAAAATTGTAAGCTACATTTCTGAAATTTGCAAATAAATATAAAGTAATCAAAATAAGTATTGCATGTAATTGAAGTCTGATTAAATATAATTTATACAGGGGTCTAAAAGAGTCCCTAAGTGATGCCAATGTATCAGAACACACAGCTTTGGCTGAATAGCTCTATATTGAAACCCTGTCCATAAATTTAGGTTCAATGCATTATGGGTAGATGAAGCTACCTCCTTGTTCATGAGCTCATAGGCTTCTTTGACTAGGGCATTATCCTCAAACCACCTCTCAGCAGGACCCCACAAAGGTTGGGTCCAGACGCCATGTCTCCCATTTAGAAAGGACATTGAACTAACAGAGCAATCACCAATGACACCAGGAAATTATGAACTGGGCCACGTCATGGCTAATGTAGGATATTTAATTTCCTGGCTCTAGAGTAAACCCAGGAATGCGAGAGATCAGAATACATGACAATAGCTTGATATGTCCTCTTCCTTGAGTCCTCACCAGCTAACCAATAGCATGTTCTGGCTGAAATTAGTTTCAGATCACTAGTAAGAAGCCCATGCTAGTTAAATTGTCACATAGGGAAAGATGTTCTACATCAGCCCTGTTCCCTCTGCCTGGAAACCAAAGAGTTTCGAACCCTATTTTCTTTTTAAAATGTAACACAATGAGGGGGATTATCCACACAGTTGGTCAATAATCATAGCAGTCAAAATGCATGCAGATTTACCAAATTCCTATACTCTGCTTTATAAATATTCCTTTGTCAAAGGTTTAGGGTGTGTGGGTGTTTTCTCTACTTTTTTTTTTTTGATAGTAAAAGAGAAATTTAAAAAAAATGCCTTTGGCAGTTAGAGAAATAGGGATACCTGAGTATGGCTAACATTCTTACAGGCCAGGAAATGTGAAAGGAGTCCATGGGGTTGGAAAAAAGCACACTTTTCAGGAGAAGTATGTGAAAGGCACTAGAATAAAGTAAGCAAGGAGAAAAGGCAGAGATGAGGATGGAGCTAAGGAGATCTTAACAAAAATAAAACATGTTTGAAAAATCCACATGGAGACCTATGACTTCCTAAGCCATTTAAAACACAAAATAACTTAAAAAATGCATTCGTAACTTTGCCACATTGCTGAGATTTGTGATGGTCACACTTGTCACTTGCAGTTGCCCCTACATGGAGATCGTTGAGAATTAAGAGACACAGGGTCTCCTGGTAGCCCTCTGTAGCTTCTGCCTGCCCTTCACATTCCAGTGACCTTCCTCGGTGGATAATTGCTGTGTTTTCCCTAAGGAGATGGATCCTCAGAGACAAAAACAAAGAAAACCTTCTTCTAGTTTTGCAATCTATCTTAGCTAAGTAAGCAGCCAACATCACGAGATATGTCTTCTTGTCTTCTCTTGTGCTTTTTAACAGTCATGTCCCTCCCAAGTCCTTCTTTGTGATGTCATCTGGCTTCGTCACCCTTCACCCCTCACCCATGTCATCCCATCATGCCAACATCCGAGATCCGGATGGTGGGCAAGCCAGGCAGCCTCACAGTTGCTCCTGTGGATGTGCACTCACTTTTAAGATAGTACTGTGAACAGAGGCTGCAGCAGCGTTGACGAGACTCCTCTGATAGATATGCAGTATCTGCTGCATATATTGGCCTCGTAGTATATGACAGATTTATGTAGGACGCATTATTTCTCTCAAGCAGCTGAAAATGAAGCCCATTCTTTATATGTTGCCTCCACCATTAATTATAATTAAACAAGAACCTTGTTAACACCATCCATCATCTAGGCGTTTTTGATGTCTACAAGATGAATTTTTAAAAAACATATTAATCTTGAACCTTGAAAGCCTGTGTCCTGAGTAGGCTTCTCCGAGTTGGGCTCCAGTTCTCAATATATTCACCTGGCTATCAATAAAATCTTGGTTTTCACAAGATGCAACCCCCATTGATTTCTGTAATGAATAAATCACTGCGAAGGAAAGTGTTCGTAATAAAGTTCCAATTTAGGTAGGGAACACCCTGTCTCATAAATCAAGCGAAAATCAGATGGCAGCTTTAAAGCTTGTGTTGACACAAATAATTAGCTTGCGTTTTAGGTTATGGCTCCATATAAGCATTGATTTCCCTTTTATTTAAAATGAAGACCTTTATACAAATCGGGGACTTTCATGTTATTAAAAATGCATTTGGGAAATTGAAACTTCATGTGCCCAGATTTATAAAACCTATATGTTACCCATTCTTCCACAGGCACAGTTCCTGCAAGTGTCTTGTAGACAAGAGCTGTAAGACAGGAGCCTGCTAGGTCCACGTGTCAATACATGTATGTGCCTCTCTCCAGAGAACATGCAGTCTGCAGAAGTGCAAGGAGCATTAGATGGGACCTGGAAGGTGCTTGGCTGGCATTGCCTTCAGACATGAAGGCAATCAAAGTCTCAGACCCATCAAGTGCCCTTGGGCCACTGACCGGCAGAAGAAAGAAGGCTGCTGACGGTGCTCTGGGGCTAAACATGTGGTAGTGGGAATCGCTTACTGACTTCCACCTGGGGTGTTTCTACTTAAATGAGGATGGCAGGGAAAGTATTTCCCAATACAAATAACCTGGCTAAAGATAATCTTATTCCAAGTTACTCTGAAAACCTAACTTTTATATCAGGCATATCTTGATAAACATAAAATTGCTGAACTTAGACACACTTAACTACACTCCCATCCCCCAGAATATACTTCCATTTCTCTTGGAGAAGAACTTAGGCAACTGCCAACTCCGCAAACATCTGCTTTAGTGACACACATATTATTAGCCAATGTCCATTTTACCTGTTTGTCCCTTTCTTACTGTATTCAACAGACTAAATCGTATCTACTTCTCAGACACAAAAGGAGAGGAACTATGTAGCTCAGACTCTTGCGAGACTATCTTCTCCTATAGTAGGCTTGGTCCTGCTTGGTCCTCCCTAACACACCCAAGTCCACCTCCTAATGCTGGTTCTATGTCACCTGGCTTCACCCAGATGCCAAGCATACAGCATCTTTTAGTCTCTTAATTTTCTGGGTCAGATCAGGGTCCTGTAGCACTGGTCAATATATGCAAGAAATATCTACTTGGAGGCAGGGCTGCCTGGTTTGCTGGAGTGATGGATCATGGTGGGAGGGGCCTCCAGTGCCATAAAGTCAGAATAAAATTTAGTGTCTCACATAGACATGAGCCTGGAGTATAGAGGGTAATACAGCACAGAATACATGGCACAACCAAATGTTAAAAGGATATAGGTGAGTAAATGTGCTTACACAAGCAGCCTGGTTCCCTTGAAACAGAAACAATCAGTATTATCCAAACTTTCATTTGGCCTCTTGTTGAGAAGTCCTTTTTAACCATAGATTTTTACAGAAGGTTCCCCCTGGGTCCTTTTGCTAGTCTTGATGCTTTTATCTATTCAAGTGGCTATCTCCCTTCACAGGAGATGTTATGTTTGTTCTTGACTATTAGGTGACATCACAAGTCCTTTGTGAACCCAAGAATGAAGCCCAAAACAAATTGAGAAGAGAAGATACCTGTCTACTGAGCCTTACTTCAGTCCCCATACCCTGGGTTATAGCTCGGCGGGTGTGTGAACGCTGTCAAAGATCTAGCATATGTGGTAATATCCATTGGCAAACACCTCCACGTCCCTCGCCAGAGTAGCTCTGGGATTTCCAACAGTCTTTGAGATAACTTCATTCAACTCCTTATAGTGCAAACCCCATAAGAGAGGTCAGCTTTGGAACTGGACAGCCATCATGTAGCATGTAGACATGGCACTGTCTCTGGACACTTGTGTACCCCTGTTTGGGCATCAAACTTCATATTTTAGCTCCATGAATGAATCTTTGGTGCTTTCCTTTTCTTCCTAAGTGCTAAAAAGACTATTTCCTATTTAGGTGCTCTCATATATAAGCTTCTACATATATCCTAGGCACAGGGGCTGAATTAGACCAGGCCAGGCAGGTCCCAGCAGAGATATCATGAGTGGGAGGCCAGGAGGATGATATTGTAGAACAGACCAGGGTCTGTCGCCAGGTTTCTCAACCTAGAGCCTCAAATTGGTGGTGTCATTGTGAGCACCTTCTAAAAGAGGGGAAAAGAGAAAGCAGGTTGATCCTGTATTTCAGTCAACAGAACCTGCTTCCCTGTTGGATTTATAGTTCTCAACACAGGCCATAATTCCTACTTGTCAATAGGGAATAATGTTTTTCAAAAGGCAGGTGCTGTACAGAACTAAATCAATATAACACTTAAACATTTAAATTTAATGAAATGACTTTCTTGATTTGCACTTCTCACTCCTCTAAAGGAAGCAGTGGCTGAGATGGTGCAATGGGCTTTCCGTGAGAACCTTTGTTTTGATCCCCAGAACCCACATAAGGCCAGATAGGCAGTACACATCTGCAATACCAGTGCTACGTGGTGAGATGGGAGACTGAGATACAATCGCATGGACTTGCTGGGTGTACACAGTGGCAAACAACACAAGACCCCACTTTAAACATGGTGGAAGGTGAGGTGAGAGGTTTGAGATTGTCTTGGGACACTCACACAGAGACACACCCACAGAGAAGCATGATGCAAATGGTTGTATTTATTACATACTACTGTGCCTTTCACAGCTTCGAATCTGATACTCAAGTGTGACTTAATTGCAGGCATAGTGACATAGAACAGAAGTCTGGCATCTGTTTGTGGGTAGCTTTTAGATACAATGAAACCATTCATAAAGATGAATGTAACCATTACCTATCTACCTTGGATATTGTTTGGCTTCCTTGCTGAAGGACTGTTATAGGGAAGGGGCTCAAGAGGGGGCTCAGCAGCTAAAGCCCTCAGTGCTGCAAGCCTGTAGACTTTAGGTTCCAGGGCACACATAAAAGCCGAAGGCGTGGCATCCTCCTGTAGTTCTAGCACTCAGAAGGCAGAGACACCAGGAGATCTCTGGGGCTGGCTTGACTATCCAGACTAGCTCAGTTAGTAAGCTCAGATTCAGTAAGACACCCTGTCTCAGTAACTACAAGCAACAAACCACCCAAGAAAATATCCATTGTTAAATTGGGGCCTCCACATGTGAAATCAGAGGTACATATGCACTCATGTACCCACATGTGCACCCCTCATACACACAAAAGTACAAAATTGTCTATATTAGTTGTTAAGAAGAAACTTACATTTTCAGTTATTTTTGGTTAATTTACAAGATTATGGGTCTTGTGATATTTTTTACATGTGTTATTTTTTAAAGATTTATTTATTATATATCCGTACAATGTACCTGATTTCAGATACACCAGAAGAGGGCATCAGATCTCAATACAGACGGTTGTGAGCCACCATGTGGTTGCTGGGAATTGAACTCAGGACCTCTGGAAGAATAGTCAGTGCTCTTAACCAGTGAGCCATCTCTCCAGTCCTACATGTGTTATTTTTATCACTCCCCATGGTTATCTCCTCAAATAGTTCCTATTTGTGCGCTCTCTCTCTCTCTCTCTCTCTCTCTCTCTCTCTCTCTCTCTCTCACACACACACACACACACACACACACACACACACACATACACACACACATTTTCTCTCTTTCTCCTATCAGCCTCTCCCATTTCTTCCTCCTTCCAACCTTCCAACCTTCCAACCTCTTCTTCTCCTCCTATCTCCTATGAATGACCAGGATGGTCCCACCTAAGACAAGCATGTGATACTTGTCTGTGTCCGGCTTATTCCACTTAACGTGGTTATCTCTGACCTCACCCATTGTCTAGTAAATGGCAGTTTGGTGGCTTTCTCTGGTGAATAAACTCTACTATTTTTGTACATAGCATATTATATGTTGATTCATCCATTGGTGGGCTTCAAGACTGTTTCCTTACCTTGGTTACTATGAATAGTGGTGTAGTAAACATGGCAGTCATGTGTCTCCAAAGCCCATCCACATAGAGTCCTTGGAGTGTCTACCTAGGAGTGTTATAGTTGGGTCTATCCATAGACCTCCGCTGGTTGTTCAAAAGAGGAAGCCTGTGGTTTCATGTTTGTACAATTATCTTATCAGCAGCATTCAGAGAACAAAGTAGAGTTCTTTGTGCTATTGGCTAGGTAGAGCTTACATAGCAGGTGTTGAACATTACAGAAAAGGGAGGGGTCCTCCTGGATGCTCAGCTCTTCTGCTCTGAGGAAGGAGGACTACTGCAGACCGTGATCTCTAGAATCTGAGTGAGGTTCTGCTGATGGTGAACATGAATTTTGTTCATATCAAATTTAGCGTCATATTCAAAAAAGATTGGCTTAAAAAACAGCTCTGGGAAGCGCATGTAATAAATCCCATCTTCAACAAGAACATTTCTACACAACAATCGCACAGCCTGTTAAGCTTGCTCTGATGGCTGAACTCTAACACTTTCCTAACACTTTATTATGAGGAATCAAAGATGTTAATGCTTCTTTGAACTTTGATATCTCTGAAAGCAGATGATTTACTTGACAGAGTCTCCTCTGGCCTTGTTATAACGTAAAACAACTCTCCATCTTGCTGTCAGCAGTGCTAGGATGACTAGAGATATTTCTCTTCCCTCCAAAAAAGTCTTCTTTCTCTAGTTCTTCAGCCACCATCCCAGCAGTGTCACGGCACTGACACAGTGCATACATTTTAGCAAAGGCATAGTGGGCACCTTAGGGAATAGTGGACTAAAGCAAGAAGAAAATGTCAGGTTGTGCAGGAGAGATGGCTAGGTGGTTAAGAGCACTGACTGCTCTTCCACAGGACCTGTTCCCAGGGCCCACGTGCTCGCTCACAATGGAGATCTGAAGTCCTCTCCTGGACTCTGAGGATACTCTATGCACTGGTTCACAAAACAAAATACTCACACACATAAAATAAAAATAAATAAAACTTTAACAAAGAAAGAAAATATAGTTGGGCGTTTTGGTGCACTCCTTTAATCCATGCACTCAGGAGGCAGAGGCTGGCAGATCTCTGTGCATTTGGGGCCATTCCGGTCTACAGAGAGAGTTCTAAGACAGCTAAGACTACATAGAAAGACCTTGTCAAAAGAGAAAGGAAGGAAGAAAAGAAGGAAGGAAGGAAGGAAGGAAGGAAGGAAGGAAGGAAGGAAGGACTTAAAAGATATGTGTGGCATGTGGTTGCACATAATTCTAGCAGTTGAGAGGCTGAGGCAGGAAGATTATCAGGAGTTCAAAGCTACCTCAGCAATATCATGCGTTTGAGACCAGCGTGAGCTATAGAATAAAACAAAGTATCAGAAAAGGAGTTCAATAAACATTTAAACATCTATAAATATGGGCCCAGAGATATGACTCAGGGGTTTAGAGCACAGATTGCTATTGCAAAGGACCAGAGATGTGCCCAGCACCTGGGATGATGGTTTTAAATCACCTGGAACTTCATGTTCAGGACCAGGTGGCAACTTTGGTCTCATCATGTATCTTCATTCATATGCACATGTGCCCCCCCACACACATATACAAGTAATTCTAAAACCATTTTATATTATGTTTAATGTGAGCTAAAATTAATATTATATATTATGGTGATAAAGGAAATTAAGAATTTAATAACTCTCAGACTTGGCCATTGCCTCTAAATGTTGGCAAATTGATCACTTTGAAGGATGTTGAAATGCTATTTGGCAAAAACCTGAGCTCTACGTGAAGAGTCACAGAACCAACACCTTCAAGGATGTACAGCAGCTCAGACAGGCAGGGAGCCAAAGCTGAGAGCAGTGGCTTCCTGAGAAATACATGCCATGGTACATCAGGGCATAAGCACACTATAAGCCAATACATAAACATACTAATCATATAAGGACACCAGGCACAAACACACCACATGCATACATACCTTCACAAACACACAGTCGTGGTATGCAGGAGGAATATACTCACACATCACCCATACCCCGGGTACAAGCATACTGTCACAGTCACAGACATATGTACCCATACCCAGGCATATACAAAGTTAAAGCCAGCAACTTACATGGCTACATCAGCATTCAACTTTAAGCAAACCTTTCTTCAATGATTTTCCCCCTTTTTGTAATCTTATTTCTCACATTTCACCCTGATACACTTTGCTATGAAACTAATTGTAAGTTTAAAAATCTAATTTTATATTGAGGTCCCGAGCCATAGTTGCCCTACCCGAACTGTAGCTCTGCTCTGCCATTGCAAAGGCTAGCCAAAGGCTGACCACATTAGGAAGACTCCATTCCAAGGGTTTTAAGTACCAGTGACTTGGCTGACTTTTGCCCCCAATGCTAGGTGATGGGCAAATGTGGTATCACAGTGAGCATTTGCAGAAGGTAGGCAACTATCCAGCACTTCCCATATCTGGAAAGAAAGGTTGTGATCCCCTTTCCTGGGCTGTATGAACAGATGGCCCGGTATCTGCCAGTTTAGGGAAACGCTGTAATGGAGGCTTCAGGTGGCAGGACTTTGATACGACATGGAAGTGTCACCCTCCACCACTCTGTGAAAGGAGAATCAAAGAAAAACCAGTCACGTTGCCAGGGATCGGAGACCTCACGGAAGCGGTGGAGTCTCTCAGCCAACAAAACTGTCATTTAAATGTATTTTTATAAAACTTTACTATTGAAATAATTTTAGTGTTTCCATTATTCTTCTAAGGCTTCTGTCATATGGTGGTTTTTTTCTTCTCATAATGACAAATGAGACCCAGAAAGAAAAAAAAATTACATTAGGAAATTAGGTCTGTGGGCAGCAATCTTGGCCACTTGAAAGAAGACACACCATCCTACATTAGCAAGAGCAACTTAGAGGGCATTACACTAATCGGCTTATCTCTAAAAAGCCAAAAATCAATGCTTATTTCTTCAGATAGCTGTTGAATGTGATAAGGATACAAGATTCAATTTTCCTTAATGCAAGAGCCCCTACCCCTATATGGTTTCATGTAGAAATATAATATACGAGTCCTGTAGTTCTAGCATTATTTTTTATGAATTAGCCCTAAGTCCCCAATTTGCTTACAGTAATTTATACTCACTTTGAATCATTTAACCCTAAGTGCTGAGTGACCTCCGTGGGCAAAAACTGTCTGATGGAATTCCACATGAATCAGCTGATCCACTGTCAGAGCACTTTCTACACCATCAGGCAGCCTGTGCAGTCTCCACCCACCGCCTTCTATAGACACATGCTACTTTCCAGAGAACTCATGAGCTGAGACTACCTTTGCAATGAGGGACTCAGGCAAGGTCACAGCTCTAAGTAACAAGGATGAGTATGAATCCCAGAAACCACAGTGTCTCTTCCCCATGGCCTCTGCAGCTGCAACTACATGGTAAGGTGAATGTGAAGGCAGTGGACTAGAGTGGGCTGTTCCTGCTTGGACCACATCACACAGCACAGCTGCTCCTTGAACAGAGAGCACTTGCCAGAGGAAGGACTAGAGAGAATGAAGTTATTACCATTATTCAATAATACAAACAATGTTCATAAGAATAATAGCACCCAGGAATTAAAGGTAGTGTTCTGAGCACTGCTCCTTCTTAAAATTGGAGCACAAATACGTCTTCTCCAGTGGGGGAACAGAGTAGGTATCCCCCACTTACTGCCCTGGGACTCCCAGCATCTGTAATCCAGCATAATGGGTTCTCTGTGTAAAGGTCTGGCTGTCTACCCTAGGTCTTGCTTTGGAGACGAGGCTGGCCTCTAACTCACATAGATCCATCTGTCTCTTCCTTCAAAGTGCTGGGATTAAATGCATGCAATACCACTCCCAGATAAACTTGGTATTTTAATTGTAGGCAGATGGCCTCTCATTTCCCATTCTTGACCTTTAAGTCAGTCTGGGGTCTGTTTTGTGACTTTTCATCTTTTTTTTTATTTATATCATTTTAAATAAATTTGTGATTGAACTTTGATTAAACAAACAAAAGAAAGATGTTCATTGTGCAGCTTATTGAAAAGGTTAACGCAGAGATTTTGATGTGAGGCGGCAACCCTGGCAGGGTTCTCTGAGCTATTGACATTTTTTCCAGCTTTTCTTTGGCCTTCCTGGGCTTGAAGTTTCCTGTGCTGGGATTAGGAAGTCCCTAGTGCTAAGACACACTGTTCCTGAATGGCTCACTCAATGCTAACTTCATTGAGAGACCCAGCTGGGAAGCATCCTTGAAAAGAAAGCCTAGTTGGTTTGTTGTGGTGACACTGGACTCCATGGAGCAGAAGTGGCTTGCTCAAGGTTACTTCTCCCAGAGAGATTTTGAGCTTTCCTAAAGAGCACAGCTTTCTGTCAAGTACCTGCCCTGTGAGATGTCCCCAAGCAAAATCGCTAGACTGATAGAGTTGGGCTCCTGGAAGAGCTCCTGCGTTCCCAAGGCAACCGCTTCACCTGACCCTGCTTAGGGTTCACCCCCACACGCATGGACACGCAAGGGTTTGGCATGGACCTCTCTGCTGCTACCAAGGCTTCTTCCCACCTGCTCATCTATAGTATGCTAGGTTGTTAAGGTCACAGGGATAGAAGCTCCTTCAACCATTTTAAGAAAAGAGGATTTATAAAAGCAGCAGCGGTGTTTTCAGACTGTGTGCTGTTCTGTTCTGCTGAGCTCTTGAGAAGTCCTGGGTCTGAGGCTAAACGTCTGCTTTTCAAAACTCAGCTTGCCCTGTTAGAGAAAAGTGCTTAACAACCCTAAAAGAGCCAGAGCTCTTCTTCATTTATGAAATATGAATTTAAGAAATAGGGAACTCACTCCTGGGTATTGAAAGGTTAATCTAACACTTTTAGAAATTCTTCTGAGGACTTAGAGCCTACTACATACTCCCTTGCTTTCTGTTTTCCACAAGCACATCCTGGGTTTCATCCTTTCTATTCATTCAAAATTCAAAGTCTCTCTCTCTCTCTCTCTCTCTCTCTCTCTCTCTCTCTCTCTCTCTCTCTCTCTCTCTGCTTGTCTCATGGTTCAGAGTCTAACTTGCAGCTTCTTTCTGTAAATCTTTTCCATTTCAGCAACTGTTCCTACAGTTCCTGTCATTAATAATACTTTATCAATTTCAAAGAGCTGAAATTAAATCAACCCTGCCCATCAGCCAGGCTTCTGACTTCTCACCTGGGACTGGGAAATGGTCAAGGTGTTCTGAAGAGACCATGATCAATGTTATCGTTATTAATGTGACCAGTCAGAATCCCAACCTGTCACCAAGTCACCCAGCGTGCCTCCTTCTCCAGAAAATGCCTCCGCCCATATTTACTAAGGGGCAGGGTGTTAAGAAATAGTCTATGTTGGTAGCTCTCTAAAGACAGATCTGATTAATACACAGCTGCCAGGAATAGCAGAAAGAGGAGACCTGGAGTTATTGGTCAATGTGTTTTCCTCCATACTTACAAAAACATTTTTGAAACATTAAAAGGTAGTGGTTGCACATTAGAGCCATTGGTTTGGAGGACTGAAGATGTTCTTCTGTAGGTAAGAGCTCTTTCTATGTAAGCATGAGGACCTGGGTATAGTCTGCTCATAACCTTGCTCCAGGTTGTGTGGGAGATCTTGTCTCAAGGGAATGAGGTAAAGGGTATCAGAGCTGGGAATTGGACATCATTCTATAGTCTCTGCACACACTTGGTCCAGCTCAGATTCATCAAGAGGGTCACACAGTGTTCTTTAATCCTTTCAAATACAAACCTTCACTGTGGCCACCATGTTGATTTAGCTTAGTGTTTCCAACACCCCACATATCGTGCACTGAATTTTTCATGCATACAGAGGCTACTCATAGAGAGTCTACTTCCTCAGAATACAAACTACTCTTTTTTTTTCCTTTGTGGTAAGAACTGCTGAGAATTCTAACAGGATAATGGGAAGCCTTCCTGTCCTGACTGGTCCTGATCACACTGGAAAGGCTTTGAATCCTTCCTGCATATTGTACTCTATGGGTACACTGCAGTCTACAGCTCCAAGATCTTGAAGTACATTGAGTTTAGTGACATATACTGTGGCTCTAATTGTTAAGAGGCCATACTGGAACTCAGTCCAAGGCCTTCACTTCATGAAGGATAACTGAGCCAAAGGTCACTGCATTGTAACAGGAGGCAAACTTGAGGGGCATCACTTAAAATCACCTCCAGAAGCTGCACCTGACCCTGCCCAGTCCACACACCCATGGTTGAGAATTCCTCCTTCAGTCCTTCATGCCTGGGAGTGGCCTTCTGCCACTGTCCTTCCTATCAGAGGCATCTGCGATTTACGAACTCCCAGTTCATACTTTTGAACTTTCCCATAGTTCAGAATCACACACGAGGATGTTTAGATCTATGTCCAGTAGATAGAGAAAATGAATCAAGTCCCGCTTGTCAGACTCCCACAGACCTGTATTACCGTGATGGTCACATCATTAAATACTGTAGTTTTTCTTGCAGTAGTTAGAACTTTCAGAAAAATGGAGAATTTTTTATCTTGAATGGTGATATAATCAATAGTGGGTGACACAAGGGAACATTAACACACCACATAGCAGCGCTGCAGGGAGCGATCAGAGCTCTGGGCTGCACAGACTTTGGACCCAAGAAGTGTCACTAATGGAGACTTTCCCAAGCACAGTACTTTTGAAGGTGATTTATTGATGGCAGGTTTCCTCACTTATTGGCAAAATATAAAATGGGTTATAAACCAGAGAGCAGCTCCCAGATCAGAGAGTTCCTCTCCTCATGATGCAATGGCCTCAACTCTGCCATGTTGGGGCAGATATGTTATGGTATTGAAACAAAGCTAGTTTAATAAACGTGCTGTTGTCTCTGCTTTTGTGGATTGAGTCTAACAAAGTCATTTTTCATCTTAGTGTTTATGGAACTCGGTATACAAACCTGCATGCATATGTTTATGCATGTGCATATATATGTTCATAAGTGCATTTGTGCATATATGTATTTGTATATGTATACATGTGTGCCTGTGTATATATGTGTGTATATGTGTGTATGCATTTGTGTGTGCATATTTGTATACATGTATGCATGTAATATGTGAAGGTGCATTATGTTCCTGTATATACGTATGTATATATTTGCATATGTGTTTATCTGTGTGTGCTGTCTGTCTGTGTATATCTGCATGTATGCATTCATACATATGTATTTGCATACATGTACGTGTGCCTTTTGCACTTGAAGGTAACTTACATTTATATTCTTATTTGCTTAAGTTG
Organism: Rattus rattus; assembly: GCF_011064425.1. Lineage (NCBI taxonomy): Eukaryota > Metazoa > Chordata > Mammalia > Rodentia > Muridae > Rattus > Rattus rattus. The sequence continues at coordinate 67,456,427 of NC_046166.1, forward strand.
AAGACATTGTTTTAGGGTTTCTGTGTTTCTTGTTGATGGTAGGAAGCACGCAGAGAGGAAATGCATGATGGTGACACATGTCTCCTCAGTAGTTTGCATCATAGACTGCCACCTGCTCATCATGCCTCTTCATTCTTTGCTATTTCTTCATATAGCTTCTCTTAGAAAAGCTCCTCTAATTACTCTCCCAGAAATAGCTTCTTGTGCTTGCTCATTTAGATATTTATTATACCCCCTTAAAATTTTTCTATTTCTGTTCCTTTCTCCCACCACATAAATTTTTATTTAATGTTATTTAATAAAATTAATTAAGCTGTCCCAAAGTTTGGAGGCTCAGGCCCCCAAATAATTCTACTTACCAGATAATAATAACTAAAGAATAACAGTGAAGGCAAGTTTAACTAACATGCCAATTAAAAAAAATTACTACGTTTACTTATGTGTGGTGCCATTCTGCTTGTTCTAGTTAGGTTCAACTATCAACTTGACACAGCCTGGAAATGCTTCAGCTGAGTGATTGATTATCTAACAGGCTGGTCTATGAGGGGTTGTCTTGATCCTTAATTGATGCAGGAGAGCACAGCATCCCACTGTGGTGGGAACTGTCATTAGTCAGGTGGTCCTGGAGTATATAAGGGATTAACCAAGTATAAGACTGAGAGAGCAGAGAGTCAATCAGTACACATCATTCCTTCTTGGTTCCAATCTCTAGGTTCCTGCCTTGAGTCCCAGCCCTGACTTCCCACAATGATGGACTGTGACCTGGAAATGTGTACCAAGTAAACATTCCCATCACCTAAATTGCTTTTGGTTGTGATGTTTTCATGGGGACAGAATTATGAGTGTAGATATCAGAGGACCACGTTCAGGGACCTCTTTGCTCCTTTTCATTGTGAGCTTTGGGCGCTGAGCCTTTCCTGAGTCATCCAACCAGAAGGCAGGTGCTGGGTTACAAAGCTGGCAATGCTCTGGATGCAGTGCTGAGAACCATGCTCAGATAAAGAAACAATCTGGCCAGAGAAGGCTGTGTATCCATGCATTTACAACTCCCATTCTCACTCATGAAGGTCTCTACTCTCAGGCACTTAGCCCTTGAGCTCACAGTCTATGCAGAAACTGAAGGTTGGAGCTGCTTACAAGAAAAGTGGCTGCCTTACAAATGAAACCCATTCTAGATGATGTAGTTTGGATGGTGGCAAGAGAAATGGCTATCCCAATCCTGCCTGATTCTCCTGTGTCCACTATCATATCGCTAGTAGCTCTTGATCAGTATTGGTTCTCTAGGCTTCAAAGCTGTGCATGAAGCAGAGCCCTCCTCTGCCTACCCACCTGTCCCTGTCCACAACCTGCCTCGGCTGATTCCTGATTGGTAACACTGAGGCCTCTCCTTGTCTCCAGGAACATACATACACTGCAGTTATTTCCTTGAAAGAAGGATATGAAGATTTGAGCCACCAGCACTGTGAACTTACTGTTGGGAAATGTCACCCTCCCTTTGGGAGATCAGTCCCATGAATGCTATGCAATGGGTGGAGAAAGAAAGAAGTGCAGGGAAGAGGAGGTTGTATCTGTGTGTGTGTGTAAGAGGTCCCTGCTACGAGGTTGTCATGTGGATGGAGACATATATGTGTGCTGAAGTGTGATGTAAAAAGCTTAGGACTCCTGATTCTACCCAAGGGTGGAGTAAGGGAAGGGCTGAAAGGATACCAGCAGTTGCGAATGTGAGGGTCTGGTGATTTTCCTCCTTCGTTCTTACCCCCCTGTTTTCTCCAATCAAGTCCATTTGTTTTATTAAATGACAAGCATTGTTTGGGGAGGACTGTGGAGGCAGTAAGGGATCAAGGCCACCAAGAATGTCCTTGCAAGAGAAGTGTGCAAACCAAATAGGAATCTTGGCTAAATCACCTCCTGTGCTAGCTCAACTCAGTGACAAATCTGTTTTTAGCTTCCAGAGTAAAGCACATAAGGAAAGCATTAAGTTGTGGAGTCCCCAGTCCCCCACCCTCTCAAACCAGTGGCTGCAAAGCTGACCCAGCACACAGCACAGAGCCTTTTTAAAGCACTTTTCACACAGTGCAGAGCCACACAGCTGCTGGGTGTTTGCTTGTTTTCTCATTTGATTGTCACGGACCTCTGCAAAGAAGGTGATAATTATCTTTATTAAACAGAAAGGGAACCTGAGATCTAGGGACATTGCTCACCTGCCAGGTGACATTGTAATGAGACCCAGGACACAGATTAGATACCAAGGATGCATCCAAAGCTTACACTGAAATGCCAGGAGGCTTTTCCTATTAAAACACCCTACCTGGTGGTTAGATGAACAGGAACATGAAAATGCTGTCCGTGGAGGAGCAGCAGATCAATCCTTATTTATTTAGCATGGGGCACATATTCAGAACAAAAGTATAGATGGAATGAAGCCTTGAAGTTGTAGAATATCATTGTTTTGCATAGTGTGGCCATTCCACCATGGGCAGAACATCTAACATCAGTGTAGTACCTAGCAAGAGACGAATTAATTTCTTTTATTTCAGGAGAATACAGTAAAATCTGTTTCCCCAAAGACCACTTTACGTATCACATAGCAAAATGGATACATTTGATTAGCCTGACTTTTAGATCATTCAGTCCCCTTGGGAATATTACTGGAATGACCAGCCAGCCACGTGTTCAGAATACAGTAAACTAAGGATGTATGAGGCTGCTCCTGGCATCAAAACATGTAGAACTTAATGGTTCAAAGCAAACATTTTGTAAGTGAGAGAAGTATATCCCATGGCTGAAGAGAGGTCTAGGCAGTTAAGAACACTTGCTGCTTTTGCAGAGGATTAGAGCTCAGTTCTCAGAACCCACTTAAATACCTCATAGCCACTTTTAACTCCAGATTCAGGCAATCTGATGCCCTCTTCTGGTCTCTGTGGGCACTGGATCATATGAGGCTTGTACATGAGGGCACATGCACGTATCTATACCTACATGTAAAATTAGAAAGAATTTGGTAAAAATAATAGAAATCATAGCAGGGTGAGAAAATGAATTCATGATGCATTCCGTAGTTATTATTGGGCGTTGCAAACAGCACATGGTGGATGCTCTATTTTGATTGGCCCTGACTGTGAAGGGATCAATATTATAATCATTTATACAATCTATTCTTCTATGCTATAACATGTATGACACAGTGGGTGGTACTGAGACAGGAAAGTCATGGAAAATTCCTGGATGTGAGACAAAGAAAGGAACCCTTACTCTGGAGTATGATAGAACTCCATTGACAGTGGAGAATCAAACTCTCCAAAAACATTAACAAAATGTGCCTGGAAACTGCTTCCATGGAGACAGATATATTCCTTTCACTCAGGAATATTTTCCAATAAGAACGTTACAATTTACCTCAGTGCTTACGAGTAATAGCATCTTTTACAGAGGACATAGGTTTCTGTTTCCAGCGACCACGCTGTGGCTCACAACCATTTGTAAGAACAGTTCTAACAGATATAATACATTACTTTGACCTTTATGGGTCATCACGCACATATGTAGTATACAGACATATATACAAAGCACTTACACACATGAAGCAAAATAAATTTTTCATTTAAGGTGTGTAGAAATAACAATGCCATGTTAATTCTACTTCAGCCTGAGCATGTCAGATCTCCCAGTAGGTCTTAACGTCTTCCTATATATTTTCTGGGAAATTCAGACATACAATTATAAACTTTTGTTCGCTATAATCTCGAGAATTCTGGACATTGGAAGATACCCCTGTCATCTAATTTAGCATCCCAATAACACTCTGAGATGCTACCTCAGATGCCAACAAGTACTATAAGTGTAGTTACTCAAATGTTGAGACCTTGGGGCCCAAAACCCAAGATGGGGATAGGTCTCATTCTTTCTATTTGTCCTGATGCTTAAATTCCTTTAAATAAATTCCAATGCTGCTTCCCATGAGCTGGTCCTGAAATCCCTTCCTGTCCTGTAGCTGAGGTGTTGGCTTTATCTGGCGTAAGTCTCAGAGAAGAACTCTTCAGCCTGAGTGTGGTAGGTCAGACAGTGCAATGGGTAAAAACACTAGTTATATAAGCCCAAGGCGGCCCCAACTTCACTGTGTTGAATCCATATTAAAGAAAAAAAATGTGGTGTCATGTATCCATAGCATCAATACTCCTATGGGAGATAGGGAGATGGAGCAGTCGTTGGAAGCTGGAGAGCACTTGTGCAGTTGAAACAAAAGAACCTGCCTCAAAAAAGTGGGAAGGGCAAGGTGGGAGGAGAGATCCTAACTCCAAAGTTGTCCTCTGACATCCACAGTCACACTGTATCTATGTCTAGCTATCTCCCCTCGCTAGTCGGCTAAGCAAAAAACATTAAAAACCTTTAAACAGTAAATGTAAAACTCAGGCCACTGCAGTGTAGCATTGACTGTGTCTCCAGTCTGTGACCTGCTGCCTAGAAAGCTGTTAAATTCAGCCCAGTGTGACTGCCTTTCCACATGCACATGTGTAGTCCATCACTGATCAAAGCTTGCCGTGCTAAGGGTGGCAGTCAAGGGCAGAGGGAAAGAAGAAACTCCGTCTGAGCTGGTTTTCCTCCAGTTGATATTATCTGGGCAGAACAGAAATGAGAAGAGAGCATCTTAGAGTCTTGTAAAACTCAAGCCCTTTCCCTGGACAAGGCTGTGTCTATGAGTTTCAGGAAATTCAAAGAATGAGTTGGAGACCATTGGATTTGGAGCAGCTGGCTCTGTCCAAACCTGAATTTGCATAAAAGTCACCACAAGTGAATGAGGTGAACCAGTGGCTCCCAAGTTGCCCAGTGAGAGGATTGCAGAAAACACAACAGAAAACACTTCCACAGGCTGCCAGATTTAAAAAGAGCAGAAATCCAGTCTCTATGGACCGTGTGGATTTTCTGTGAGGGCTACCAGCTTCCAGGTGAGGTATGCATCCTCAGCCATGGCCCCACATTTTTCCCATTCCTCTTCCCTCTCCTGTCATGTTCTGGTTCCTTCCTTCCTCCTTCTTTCTGGGAACTCTGGTTCAAATAATTTCTTTAGAGTGTACCAATAAATCCCCACACGGTGCCTTCTTGCTCTGCTCTGCCCTCTTGCCCCTTCCTCTTCTCTCTCCATTCCCCTCCCAACTCTCTCTCCAAGTTCTCATGATTGGCCTCTCCTACTCTACTCTCGCCCTCTGCCTTTCTCTGTCTCTACTACCCAATCTCAACTCCCCTCCCCATGCCCTGAATAAACTCTATTCTATACTAGAAAAAAATTCCCCACAGGGCAAATAAAATGATCTTTTAATCTTGCCTGTTACAACTTAAATCCTAACTGTACTCTTCTGGCTGCACACTTAACTCACGGGAAATATATTATCTAGATGGTCTAGGGTGGCTCGGGACACAGGGATGAATGAAGTTAATTATCTTCCTTAAGATCAAAAATTTTACTGTGATTTTCCTTTGAGCTAGTGAAGAATCTAATTGGTGTTTCTGTAGTTTTCATAGGCTTCTCTTAGACAACCAGACATCATTATTTATAAGGTGATGTGACCTCATACAGGTAGGTAGATATATTCAGAAAGGGAGGCAGATGATAGGAGATAGATAGATAGATAGATAGATAGATAGATAGATAGTAGATAGATAGATAGTAGATAGATAGATAGATAGATAGATAGATAGATAGATAGATAGATAGATAGATGTTAGGTAGATGAGTGATAGATGATAAGCAGAGAGAAAACTAGGCTGTGTTCTGCTCTAAGTAACTCCATATCATAGAAAACATGATTTCTCGACTGTCTTGCCCTACAGGACTCTATCTTACAAGCAGCATTTGACTCCATTGTGAAGGCAATCACATAGGTGGAATACCTTGTTCATGTAAACCTAAGTTACTGCCTGTTGCCTCCCACGAGGCACAAAAATGATAAATGGCGTATTCTTGAAAGTGAAAGGGGTCCTCTTAGAGAATATCAAAGCAATCTAGGGCCACATTAGGAACATAGGAATATGAAAACCATGTCAGATCAACCAGGCCTGAGAGTGGAGAAACTGTTCCAGACTGAGGGACGGGAACAAACCTTGTACCTGGATCCCATAAAGAAGAGGTCACCTAATACCAAAGGGCAACACCCACCCTGATGAGTCATGTGATCGCTCAGTGTGTGTATCAAAGCACTGATGCTTGGAGGACCCCTGGATATCCCAAGGGCTTGAGCTGGGCTTAGTTTCTGCTGGGATCCTCGGGACCTGAGAGGGTAGTAGTGGAGTTCAGAGAGTAGGACTCTGGTGATGGCTTTTAAGACTGAGGGCCTCAAGATCTTCTAGCTCTCTATCTGTATTGAAATGATGACGATAACTTCTAAAATGTCCTAAAAACTTTCTTGCTCTTTCGGAGGGTAAAAGGCTTAGGTGATTGACACCTGTAGCCTCACAGCGGGGGATTAAGTAATGTGCCCTTTGTTCTAGCTCAGCAGGAACTGTGTGGCTCTAACTTTCCAGCCTGCTAGTCAGAAGTTGCAGGAAGAAAAAGGGACACTTTGAAATGTGATTATAGAGTTTATTACTAAGTTGTAAAAAGTTTCCTATTAAAGCTACACAGGGAAAAGCAGAAAGATCCTAAGCTGGGAAAAGGAAAAAAATCTTCTAAGTGGGAAAAGGGAAAAAAAATTCTACCCTAAGCAGGGAAAGGCAAAAATTCTCCTCAAGGAAAAAATTCTCTCTCTAAACAGGGAAAGGGAAAAAAGTACCTACTCTCTTTTCTCATCTCTTTGTCCTCAGTACTTAGTATACATTTTTCAGAATACATGATCATATATTTAAAAGTTCACTACAAGTTCACACAGAAAATCAAATCATAAGTTGAAATAGAAGTTCATAACAGAGCATGTTTGCACGCATATCCATTAGGACTAATTATCTGGCTAAACATCCATCACCTGTCACAGCTCCACAGGTTCACTGAAGGTTTAAAACCATAGCGAAGTTATTAGTGAAGTTTTGTATAAATAAACCTAGTTAATATTTTATCTAATGTCATAGCACCTATAATAAATAGTTTCCTTTCTATAACCTTGGATTAATTGTTTTACAACCTCTTGGAATGTGCTCTGAGTACGAGAATGTCTGGGCACTATCTAAGAACAGTTAACTGGTGGCACTTGGGAGACTGGCTGCGTTCTCATTGCAGTTTTGACTATTACAAAAGGATCTAATAGCAGAGCTTACTAATCACTGATATAATTTTAGGAATTCTTATAGGATCATCATTAAGACTTAAGAAGTCTTCTATTTGTCTGTATAGCATCACTATAAGACAGTACATCTTCATAGATCTGCAGAGATCTGCTCCAAAGGGGTGTGCTATTACTTAGTGATTGCTATATACATTTAATAATAACAGGAAAAGGATATTAATAGCAGGAATCTTTCCCAAAATGAATTCTCCTATGGCCTTGCCTTATTAGAGAGAACCTGTCACAGATAATATAATAATCTGAAGCAGGCCATCTCAGGAAGGCTACCAGCTAGTTATTAGCTTGTCCTACTATAGCTCCTAACAAGTTTACACTGCTCTCATGGCTTGCTTGGACTTCCCTCTGTCCATCGCACATGTATCCATCTGGTCCAGATTGTTTACTTCATCCCCACAATGTCCATGGTCTTATGAATGAATGCTATACCTCAATGCAACCTAAAGGCTCTCAGTCCTGGGAACCTTTAGCTGACTCTGGACCACTGGCTGAGATATCACTTGGAGTTCTCTAATGTCTAACCGTGGGTCCCTTTGTATCTGCATCTTTACCAAGTATGTTCGTGTGCCTCCAGTGGGGTCTCATTGAACTCTTGAGCCATGTTGGGACTCTTTAATCCTTATAACATTCTGTCATAAGATACACTTTCATGAAAGATTTTTGTTTTATATTTATGCACATCTGTGCATGTGGGGGCATATGAATGCAGTGCTCATGTAGGACACTGGGGTGAGGGTGGGGCATAGAATACACTGGAGCTGGAGTCACCCAAAGTTTGACGCTTCCAGATGAGTGCTGTGAACTGAACTCAGATCTTCTAAAAACATGACATGGACTTTTAACTGCTGTGCTATCTCACCAGGTGCCCTATGCATACACTTCCTTTACTCAGTTTCAAGGCACTAAAGGCATTACTATGGTGGAAGGACTTTTTTTTTTACTGTTTTTAAAATATTAGTGCTGAAGGCATGATCTAAAAGTGAAAAGCACTTGCTCCTCTTACAGAAGACTGGAGTTTGGTTCCCAGAAGCCTTGTTGGGTGACTTGACCACCTGTAACTTCAGCCCCAGAGGATCCAGTGTTCTTTTCTGGCATCCATAGGCATGTACATGGACATACATACATACATTCTTATATATATATATATATATATACATACATACATAAAAATAAATATCTTAAAATAACTAAATAAATAATACAATGTTGATATATGGAGTATAATGTATGAGAGTTAATACTGACAACAAAGATTGAATTAAAGATTTTTTTGTTTTTCAGCAGCCAGGTCTCAGGGATAAAACAACTTGAAAATTTACAGTCACCAGAATTGACTTAGTTTGTGACTTTATTTCTATTAAAGAAATCCAGACATTCGGGAAAGACACAAACGTTTCTGTCTGACTGATGTAATACACGCATGACTGTTGCAATTTGCTCACATGTACATGTGCATGTGAAATTATCATTCTAGTGTTTTAAGGGGACCTTCGACTAAAGGTTTCCAATGACCACTTGGCAAGGGCAGCCAGCCATGGCACTGTTAGAGGTGAGTGCTGCGTGTCACTTACTGCATTGAGTTGCACCAGCTCATTCTCAGACTGAGCAGACTGGCTGGTTTAAACACAAAACTGAAATCGGATCATCTAGGCTCCAGAGCACAGATGTTAGTTAGTTGCAAAGGTTGCTGTTCAAGGGCATCCTAGCGTCTGAGAGAGATGTAGGGACGCCTGCCTTTGTATAATTGTGTAATGAGAACCGCAGAAGAGATGACCTTGGGAAAACAACACAGCAGTTATTTCTAGAACATAAAAACGACTCACCGCAGCAACAATTAAGCTCCCTGTAAAATAACCTGTACATGACGAGGCGTCACTATGAGATATTCGTCAACAAGCGAGCCAGTAAGTGCATCCGTTAGTTTCAATGTAGATAACACTGGGATCCATTTTCGCCTAGCTGCTTGGTGATTGTTTTCTGGAAGACTGGTGACAGATGAGGTTTAGTTAAGATATTCCTGGGTATGAGTGGTGAGGTAGCTGACACAGCTTTTTTTTAGCAATCAATTCAGTCTGACGGGGTGACAGCCATGGCTCATTCTCATTCTAGCAGTTTACTTAGAGAAATGGACCAGGGTTTGAACACACGGTCAACAGGTACTCTGAGTTACACAGAGGCCCAGAGAGCAAGCAGAGGTGCTGACTCACGCTAAAGGTGACCATTATTAAGTGCATTTTAAGGAAAACATGGGAAGAAGTAATTTAAGCAGAGTTGAAATTACAACTCTATTTTTTTCCTCTGGAAAAAAAAATAGTCACCTTTATCAACTTCCTGTGTTAATTTGTGCCATTCCCATGGAATTAGGCGGAAAAATTTAAAACTACAACACTAGCTACCTACGGGCAATGTGCTCTTTTGATTCTCTGATTTCCTCTTAATAAATTTTTAGATTTTTATCAAATTTTATGCAATAGCCACAAAGAGAATCAATCCTATGGAGAATAATAGAATGATACAGCATCAATGCTCTATGACAGTGTTATAACTGGATTTCTTTTCTTTAAGGTTAAAACTCAGGCCCAGGCAGCCCCATACATCTGGCTGAGCTGCTTGTTCGCTAGTAAAGAGATGGATGGTGGTGAAAGTCACGGAGGGAAGATTTATCCTATCTGTTCATATTTGGAAGAGAAACAGATAAAGGGGTCAATTGACTTCCGGTCTGCTATGGGGCGTGTGCTTTAGGTGTAAGCAGAGGCAGAATTGGACAAGAGGAATTTATTACTGGGCACTAACAGAGCTCTGCCCATCTTCATCTCAGCTCCAGTTCTGTAAGGAGGTCTGACCAAGTCCTTATTTCTTGATAAGACGGGTTTCTCAGGTAAATTGCTTCAGCTGCCTGATGGATGCTCGCCTCAAAGGCCTGTCCTGTCAAGTTTTCCATCCCTGACCCAAGGACGTTGCAGGGTTAGGAGAATGACTTATCTCTGTGCCTTCATCCACAGTAAAGGAGACAAGAAGATGCAAAATGAGGCAGAGAGGTCAAAGTTTTGTTGTAAAAATATAACAATAAAAAAAATGTATGGTTGTCTTTTACCTCACTGGGTTCGCACCGCGGTGTCCCAATATAGCTGCTAGATATCTTGGTGGAAACACATCCCAGCCGCACACTTTCCTACACTCAAACCCTCACATAAAAGAACACACAACACAATAATCTTAGATCCTATTGGTAAGATATAATTGCCCACTTAAACATACAAAGCCCAGTACCATCCATCCCTTAGGAACATTGATAACAACCTGTAAATACACAGAGCGGAATTTTAACATCACCTGCCATGGCTTCTCACCCTCTCCTCTGTCGTCCTGTCTCCTTTCTGTCCTAGTCTCCTCCTCTTCCTTCAAACTTCTCTTCCGCCCATCCTTCCTTCTCATCCAATGACAGGCCTCCTCCTATCTTGTACCTGCCTCACCTGTGACATCATCCTACAAAGTTTCATTTTGCTTTTGGAATTGTGTGAGCCCTCTGAGGACCCAGTGTTTTCTCACAACAACAGATCCTTATTCCTTCCTCAGGACCCTTTATCATGATGTGGTTGATATCAAGAGACATTAACACATGTCTTAAAAAGAGTGCTTAGAAAATAGTATATACTTATTCAGCCAAAGTCCGAATTTAGAAAAGTTTGGCATTATACAACAATATACGTGTACTTATATAATTCTACACATGTTGTGCCATGAACTATGATAAAGTCTTAAAAGAAATCTTTACAGATGGGAACCATCTCAACAGAGAGTGTTTGCCAAAATGCTTCTTGTTTGACACCACAAGCACAGAAAAGAAAGCAGATACATTTTCAATGTAAAATATGTTTAAGTAATTATCAGTGAAGAAGCCAGTAGCTACTCATAAAGTGAGTAGCTTGGATACGTGCCTTGTTTATGTGACCAATGGGTCACATGAGTAGTTTAGACATGGGGCAGTCCTATAAAGATCAGCCTTTGAGAGTGAGTAGCCATTGTGTTAGGCTAAACTCAGCCAGAGCTGAGTGAAAGCTGACATAGCAGGGTGTGTTGGAGGCAGTGGCTGCATAGAGAACTCAGTAGCAGCTTCAGTCGAAGGGAAGTGGGAGCTGACTTTGGAGACATCTGTTTCAGCTTTAGGAGGTAAATGAGGGGATGCGAAGAGACAGCCTACCCTTCCTGCTCTCAGAAGCTAGGGGGAAGAACACCACCATTTCCTAGTGGGGTTCTAGTTGCTTTGCGCCTCTTTCTCTTGAGATTTCTTAGAGGAATTGGAATAAGGTAGCATGTTTGTGTATTAAACTGATCACTTAAGCAGAAAAACTAAAAAGGAATAGAAAAATCTGGTCACAGCAGAGGAAAGAAAACAGCGAAGCTGGACGAAATGGACTCTGCTTACAATTCTAATACTGGGAGGCTGAGGCAGGAATGTACCCATGTATATAAGACTGACTTGGGTTACATATCAGATACACATCTCAACAAAACAAATGCATGAAGGGGTGTTAGATCATGAATTTGACATGATTAGTTCAGGTGGAGATGCTGGAGATCTGACTCTCATGAGAACATGGCTTCTTTATCTTCAGAGTGGCCATGGTTGAGACCCTGTGATTGTGCCTCTCTCAGCACTCGAACTTGACACTGTACATGACAGACGCCAGGACGCTAGGGCCATGCTTAGCCATTTTATAACCCTCAGACTGTTCAATGATGGGTTGAAGTTAAATGTGTTTAAAATACAAAATCTTCTGGATTTTTATGGCTTTTTCAAGGTAAAATTCAATAAAATCAGTGTTAATTAGAGAGATCATGATTTTAGACTAAGTAATGATGTGAATGATTAATTTAGAAACAATTCTAATGTCCTAATGTTTGAAACAATTTGTAACAGACTGAGGTGTGAAAGCTCCTAGAAAAACTTGAGTTTTATGGACAGTAAAGGAGTTTGAACAGCTGCAATTCCTTAAGGCATGGTATTGCCTTTTAATTCTTAATTTTGTGTTAAATGACAAAAATATTGAAAAGACTGTAGCATATTCAAAAATAATTTTATTTTCTGACAATGAAAGAAATACAAAAATGTTAAAAAAAACTATTAAAGCAGAAAGCATAGTTCTAAAATGAACCATTGCCTCTTAAATTCAGAATGAATTCATCCAAATGAGGCTAGGCATGGTGACAAACTCTTATGATCCCAGTATTTGGGAGTTCAATGCAGATGAGTCATGAGTCATGATTCCCAGACAAGCCTGGGATACACTGAGAGACCCAGTGTTAGGAAGGAAAAACCAAGAAAAAATTAAAACTAATAAATTGTATTAATAAATTGTATCATACACGGTGCCATAAGACAATATACACAAAAGGTTGATTATAGTTGTTGCCATGTTGATTAAATAATTATAGGACAAATATGTGAAAAGGGGGTATTTATGGGAAAAGAATGATTCTGACCAATGAGAGAGGCAACTCATGATTTAGTATATGTCATATACTGTCTAGATAATGACAGAGTGTAAGAATTCCTCAATAAGAACCAAGTTTGGGGAGGTCTTGGTAGTATAGGGATGAGCATGGCTGCCCTCTAAGAATGAACTGCCCATGTACTTACCACTTCAATAGAATGCTTTCAGTCTAAAAATTCATTCATAAAATTATGGTAATTCTCTTGGTAAATAAACATGATTTCTATTTTGACTGATCTGTGTCAAATCCCGAGTTTTTAAAGCCAACAGAAGCTGTTTGTCAGTTTTGATAGTTCGCTGCTGTTAGCCAGGTTTCTCAATAGGTTTTATCTTCACACTCAGAACAATAACTTTGTTTGAAACAACCTGAATTTTATTTGAACCACAAAGACATTTGTTCTTGGCCAATAATAGAGTGGAGAGATAAACTCAACAATCAACTTCTAGCTCTAGAGGCATAGTTAAGAAAACAAGTGGGGGATTTATTTATTATTTTCCTTTTCTCTTTCTTTTCCTTTCTTTCCAAGGCTGGTCCCTTCCTTGGTGATGCATGGCACTTTCAGCTGTCCTAGCACTAGAATGTGTGCCAATATATTGGATACTTTCCTGTTGATATGATAAAATGTCATGACCAAGGCAACTATAGAAAGAAGGGTTCATTTGCCTTATGGCTATACGGGGATGCAACTGTGTCATGGAAGGGAGGCCTGACAACTGGCAACAGAGAGACCTGCTGAAGCAGAAGCTGAGGGAAGGGATCTTTAACCACAAACATCTGACAGAGACAACAAACATGGAATGGTTGAAGCCTTCAAACTCTTTTTTTTTAATCTTTATTAACTTGAGTATTTCTTATTTACATTTTGATGGTTATTCCCCTTCCCGGTTTCCGGGCCAAGATCCCCGAACCCTCCCTCTCTCCTAGCCTTCAAACTCTTAGTCCACCTTCAATGACATACTTCTTCCACCACAACTATATCTCGTAAACCATTCAAACTGTGCCACAAACGAGAAATTAAACATTTCAGATGCCCAAGACTATATATTTGCTCTCCACATTTTTAAATATTTATTTATGTTAAGGTTTAAAATTAACTTTCTTGGCTAAACTCAAGCATGCATACAACATTAACCACAGCCACCATGCTATGCAAATAGAACTCATGGACTCATCTGTCTAAATTGAGCTCTTATGTCCTTTGCCCATTGACTCCCTGGTATCAAGTTCAGCCTCTGGTCACCACTGTCTAAGTGTATGACTTAGTTATTTATGTTACTTATGATGCTATATTATCCAGGATTGACCAGAATCCCTATTGCAGTCTTTCTACATTGTGGTGGTTTGAATAGGTTTGGCCCCCATAGACTCATGTGTTTGAATGCTTCGCCAGCAGCAAGTAGCACTATTAGGAAGTGTGGCCTTGTAGGAATGGGTTTGACCTTGTTGGAGGTGGCACTAGGTGAGTTTCAGGTCTCCTAATGTTCAACCTACTCCCAGTACAGAAGAGACCCTTCTCATGACTGCCTTGAAGACAGTCTCCTAATGGCTGCCTTTGGATCAAAATATAAAACTCTTGGTTCCTCCTGCACCAAATTCAAATCTGCCTGCACACAGCCATGTTTCCTACCATGACTGGCTAAGGCTCTAAATCTGTAAGCCATCTCCAATTAAATGTTGTCCTTTATAAGATTTGCCTTGATCATGGTGTCTTTACACAGCAATAGATCCCAAACTAAACATATATCTTATATGCCTTTTCATTGGAAAGCCAAGCTGGTCATCTTCAAAGCATAAATTCACAACTCTATTCAATCAAGTCTCAGTAGCCATGCTAAAAAGAGGAAAGAAGAAAAGTTTAAGTTGAGCTCAGGTTCTCTTTTGCTGGGTCTGAGGTTAAACATGAGAATTACAAGGGGGGGTTTATCTTTCTTTCAAAATGCTTAGAATGAACAAGTTCAATAGCTTTCTGTTTGTTTCATGGAGGTGTGCAGGCAATTGGGGAGAAGCATCTTTCCCTGCATCCTGCAGATTTGAGGTTGATATGCCGCATTCTCTTCCTCCTGTCACTTTGTCAGTTAGGGTCTTTCCATGAGCCTCAATAGGAGCTGAAGTGACAAAGGAAGGGATGGAGAAGGAGAAAGAATGGAAAGAAAGGAAGAAAGGAAGAAAAAGAAGGAGATGGAAAGAAGAGGAGGAGGAGGAAGATGAGGAGAGGAATTTGAAGAAATTGTTGTGTGTGGAAGAAGAAGAATGATACTAAGGGAGAGGCATAACGAAAGGTGCAGACAACTGGTAGACCAAGGATATATATGTCAACTACTCTTTCTGGCCAACATTGCCAAACACCATTGTCCTCCAATAAGAGGCTAAAGGAACATGAGATACATCAGAACTCAGTGGCTCAGAGAGTAACAAAAAATTAATACCACCATATTGAAAAATAAATAAAGCATCCCTGGTGGAAATTTAGCTTCACAGAGCTTCAAACAATTATTTGTAGAATTGTGGGATTTATGGGCTCATCACGTTCTCCGAGAGGTCTAGTATATTCAGACACTGTTATGGCACCCTGTGCGCCTCTCAGTCTTTCTTTTTACTCTGAGAGAATTGAGTTCTGTTTGTTTTATCTGTTTACACTGAGTGGAATTTGCTGTGAGTTTAACACACTGTATAATCTTTCCATTGATTCTCCTTTGTCTTGCTCATTGCACATTCATTTCCTCTCCCCTGAGTTATGTCAAGATAAAGTTATTTCTGTAGAAGAAAGTAGAAATGATGGGGAACACACATCAAGGCACTCGAGATTTTTAAATTAATTTTTAAAAATTTTTAAACACGGTTCTGGGGCAGACCTCACAGGAAGATCTGTCCTAAGGGATGGCAGCTTCCTGCTCTCACTTTCTGTTTGCTCACTCTACAGAAAGAGAGATGAGAAATAACAAACTAACATCACAAAGAAGGAAACTGAGACATAGAAAACATGGGGCAGGACTCCCTGTGGACAGCTACTGAGAAACCAATTACCAAACCTTTAAGTCAAACCTTGTGGATGTAGAGGGAAAGGTGGGTGATGTTAGAGCTATTACCAACCACAAGTGACCACAGGGTTCAAGGTGTTTAAGTCATCGTCACAGTGAGGTAATTTCTCTGGGTTTTTCTCTCCTTATACTGCTAGGTCCCTGGATGGAGTGAGTCACCCATAAAGAGTATGGGCAGAACCACAGTGGCTCTATAACAGTGCAGTCTGAGGTATTGAAGGTCAAATGTGGGAAAACTCTGATAATTAAGGTCAAAGTCTGCCATGACTGGATAGCTTCTGGGCTTGGCCCATTATCAGAGACTCCCTTCAGCAATGAGTTTTCTCCTTCTATGATCTTGTCCAGCTAAACTCACACATATGCCTCTACCTGAGAAATGTTACATATCCACCATCCAATGAAAGGACAATTTCCTTTCTCCTGACACAAACTCTGCAACCAGCAACTGAGATTCCTGAAATGCTTCCCCATGCTAATGCGGCATCCCGTGCATTCTAAGTCCCCAGCCAATGATCATTGCCCCTCCTGGATGTTTCTGCCCTCTCTCCCCCAAAACTTTATAAGTTTTCAATCATCCTAAGTTGATTTGCTGACTGGACAACTGGTCATGATGTGGTCTTTCACCGTATAATACTCAACAGGAATTCTGAACCCCTACTTATTCTCTCATCCTTAATCCCACTGCACTCAAGGACTGGATCAGCTGATGATCCAGGAGAGTGGAGAGACCAATTGAGAATTTCTGATTACCTAGCACTTTCTCACAATGAATCTAAGATGTGCCCCTCAATTTCTCCATGAGTAACATTAGTCCTGGGAACCCACGCTAACCTTGTCATTCATTAACCATGCATTTGGGAGGAGCTCTGGAAGATATTATATTCCCTTCATACTCCTGCTTTTTTTCTGTTACTCTGCTAAGCCCACAAGCAAGCATTTGTATATGTTTGTATCATTCAAGCTTTGCTGTTTATAGTGCTAAAGGATTCTACACATTTCAGATTCAGATTAGCCAAAAGAAGACTATAAGTTGAAGGTCAGCTCTTTTGCTTATGCCAATAAGGAAGTAAATAGAAGCCCCATCTACACTGAATAGAGATGTCTGAACAAGGCAGCTTACATAAAAAGGAAGAACTTGAAAAATAATTCAATGACAATTGCCTTCGTAGAATTCTGTCTATCCAACATCTAACACCTGCTGATCCAGAGAACAGGGAGACACTAGCCCAAGGCTTCAGTTTGGCTGTGGAGTTGTGAATGTCCTCCAGATTCCTGTATACAAAATGAGTGATATTCTGCTTGTCAGGATACCAAGGGGGACAGGGCAGACATCTACCTCCTTCCCAGACTACTGGTGAGACTATGTCTAGGTCATCCCCAGGTCTTCCTAGAGGACCCTCTAATTCTGTTGCTCTGTAAAGTTCCTTCTATGAAGGGTTTTTCCCAGTGAAGAAGTGAAAAGACTCAAAATCTTCTAAGAAATAACAAATCTCAGATTTTATTAGAGAGGGGATAGGTGGCAAAGAATTGCTTTGTTTTTGTTGTTCCATTAAAATAAAATAAAGTAAAAAAGATTCAGTGACATCACTGGTCTCTGTTCTTCTCTGGCTTTAGGAAAGATCAGGTGACATCAGTGTAGACTGTATACATTATCTGGCCTTTGCTAAAACTGTTTCCTGTGGGTTTGTGTTGAGTCAGGGGAGGGAAGGAGATGGGTTCCTTCATGTTTAACCTACACATTCTAACATGGTGTTTCTATGCTGTAGTTCATAAATGCCACATGACAAAATTTAAATAGCTGATTTAAAACACGAATAAATGTATGGTCAGCATCTATTTTTGTGAAAAGAATTTCATGAATACAGTAAATTATTTAGAAAGCATCAGGGTCGGGGTCACTATGGAAACTCTGAAAGTACAATCTACTCTGTGTGGTTAGGGAGACAACAATGATGCATCCAAGTGGTGATTCCTGACAGTGAGTGGGTTTGGATGTGGAAGGTGAGTTCCACTGTCATTTATTTTCAGCTCTGGATACATGGTCATGAGATACATTTTCCTGCCAAAAAGACTTAATTATCTGTAACCTGTTTTCCATCTGTTTCCTCTCAATGGCCTTTTAGATCCTGGTCCCTAGATCAGGGGGTGCCAGAAGTGTGTTAAGACTGGATTTGCTGTGAGATTAAAGTATGACTTTGTGAACTCTGAGTCTCATCTGATAATTTGTTTTGTTTTCTTTCAGTGAAAAAGGCAATTGAGCTGAAATCCAGAGGAGTCAAAATGCTACCAAGCAAGGACAGCAGCCACAAAAACTCTGTCTGTGAGTTACCTTCTTTCTATGTTTTGATACCTAATGATGTGATCTACAGCTTGACAAAATCATTTGTGTATTAAGTCAGCATTAGATCTGATGCTCCATTCACAGGGCACATATTGTTCTGCTGGGTTGACACTAGCATAGCTTATACATGACAGGTTTTCTCCCCTGTCCCCACCAAGAAAAGAAGTGACAAATCTGATAATTCCTCTCTCAACACTAGAAAGTGTCCTCTCCTGTCTCTAAGCAGTACCAAACTTTCTGTGCCATGCTTGAGAATTCAACATTAATGAAAAGGAAGAAGTAAAGAAAATGTAAGAGCTCAATGTGTGATTGAGGGAAATAGTTGACTCTAAAAGGACAGCTGAAGACAAAGTGAAGTATTTTCTAGAGGAAGATGGGGCACAGATTCTGGCTATACAAGCTCTTGCTATGTTTAGGTTGAAAATTCATTGTCAATAATACTAAACCAGTAATTCCTTGTGCAAGATTATCGTCAAGATATGCTGAAATATTCTATATGGCCCTTACCTATCGTCATTCACTGGGCACTGTATAGTTAGTTATCCCATGAAATGGTTCTATGTCTAAGAGAGAGGAGTCAGAATTTCCATCAGTTATCACAGAGTTTAGTAGCAGGGGACCTTGTAGAGGTCAAGAGAGATACTGACACTGGTCTCCTATGTGGCTCTCTTGTGGCTTGAGGTGTGCTTGTTAGGACAAGTTCTAAGCCTGCTATGAGCCAACAACGATGGCCATTTTCCCTTTGTGTTTGCTTGATTCCTTACCATCTCTTTGAGGGCAAGGTGTGAGAAAGTAATTTACATTCTTCACACTTAGCATGGCAACTGACTGCATGTGGATTTTCACAGGATTGGGTAATTTATGCATATTAGAGATATTATGCTCTATTTTTTCTAGTGCCCTCTGCTAAAGTTCAGGCTCAAGCCCCTCAGTCCCCTTACCATAACCTCTTAAAACTTGACAGTGAACTTAACACTAGATAGTTTAGAGTCTCCTGCAACTTAGACTTTGATGACATTTGACAAAATAGGGTCTGTAAGATCTATGAAAAGGTCAGGATGAACCGTGAGCTGTCAGCTATCATCCTAGGTAATCTTTCTGCAATGTTCTGCTCTCATAGAGCCTTTTTTTCTTCTTGAGAGTCCTCATAGAGAAAAGAGGTAACAGTGGTCACCATGTGAAAGCCCTTGCATAGGGCAAGTCTGAGCCTGACAAGACACAAGACATGTGACCATCTGATACCTCATAGGAATGGACTACAGGAACTGAAGTTTCAAAAGGGAAGCTTGAGACTTGGTGGTTTGGCGTGTGTGTGTGTGTGTGTGTGTGTGTGTGTGTGTGTGTGTGTGTGTGTGTGTAGAGCAGGCTGACCTTGAAATTGTCAGTCCTTCTGGCACATGTTGAGATTACAAGTGTGCTTTACCAGATCCTGCCATTGGGTGGGCTGTGGTAGATACAATCTCTCCTCCTTTTCTAGGCTTTCCCCTGGGCCATTTTTATCCTGTATGCTTTCCCTGGGAGGATGGACAGCTCGGTCATATAAACAGCCATAAGGCAGGAGGAAAGCAGATGCTTGTTTTTACTTTTCAGCTGGAAACAATTTCCTCATGCAAAGTTAATGACAAATGACTACACATTTAATATACATTTGCTCTAAGGAATCGACAGCACACTCTGGCCAGCTATTGAGTGTTGGGTTGCAGCTGTTTCTGCCAAGCAGAAGAGGAGAGTAGGTTCAAGAGCCCTGTCTATTCTAAAGTTGCTTTTAAATGCACGGTGAACTTGGCAATAGCATACTGCCAATAATATTGCTGGGAAGGTCTTGGAGAAGAATATCCACCAAACAAATGGAATAAATATTAACAGCATGCTTCTGCTTTTAGTTTATTTTTTGTCTCCTGTCTATATTTGTAACATTTTTATTGTTTTGTACTCAATGTTATCTACCTTTAAAATTATACTTGTGTGTTTTTCACTTCCATCACTCCAATTCATCCTAATTTTGCATACAACCATGTGTATCTTACTTTGGTTTTATTGCTGTGAAGAGACATTATGACCAAGGTAGCTCTTATAAAGGAAAACATTTAATTGGGGCTGGCTTACAGTTTCAGAGGTTCAGTCTATTATCATCATGGTGGGAAGCATGGCGGCCTGCGGGCAGACATGGTGCTGGAGAAGGTGCTGAGAGGTCTACATTTTGGTCTACAGTCAGCAGGAAGAGACTGTGGGCCACACTGGGCTTAGCTGAGCATGTAGCACCTCCAAGCCTGACCCCAGAGTGACACAATTCCTCCAACAAGGCCACACCTACTCCAATAAGGCAACACCTCCAAATAGTGCCACCCCTCTGGCCAAGCCTTCAGACATAAGTCAATGGTGGAGATTCCTATCAAACCACTGCACCATGCTATTGGCAGACAAGAGCTGATAGCTGATTGTGTTCATGCCGGCATCCACACATTAACTGCTAGCTTTTCCTTTGTCTGATATAGAAGCAGACAAAAGATTCAATCCATGGTTCTGCTTTAAAGCCTGTACTTCAAAGTGGGGCCTCACTCAGGACACGGGAAATGGGCAGCACAAGCTTAGAATATTTGCATGATGTACTTGAATGACTGGCAAACCCATTTCCTAAAACTGGAAAATTTTCTCCTCACTCCCTGGGCCATGGTGAACCAACCATGCAGCATGTTCACCACCATTTTCCCAGGTTTTGTTTTTTTAAGTTTGAAGTAACTATAGAAATCAAATAAAAAGACAAACAACAACAACAACCAAAAAAAAAAAAAAAAAAAAACTAGGGGCCATATAGTCACTGATTAATTATGTTTAAAAAACAAGTACTCCATCTTGAACCAGTTCTTGTTTCCTTGGCTCAGTGTGACTCAGGACTCAAATCTCCCAGCACTAGGTTTCACCAGGGACATCTTCTGGCCTAGGTCTTCTCTTTATAAACAGATCTTCAGAAGCTAAGAGGAAGGCAAGGAAGAAAGTGAATTCTTATTAATCCGGTACCTCTGGGAGATTAGGAAGAGAAGGCAGCTCACCATTTTTACCATTTTAGAAAATTATTTTCATGTGACCTACTTTGAGAAGAGACCTAGGAAGATAGGCCTGCCATTCTGACTTCACTCCTGACTCCAGCTTTTCCAATGCCCCTGTCACATAGGCCCATCCTTCACCCTGGAAGTGTATCAACCATAGATAATGCCAGTGCTCTGATGCTTCAGTTTGGAATATATCTTCAGGCAGCATCTTCACAGGTTGTAATTGCTGGAGTAATGAGAGGTGTGGTTACTCTGTCAATCAGTCCTCTCAAAGAGTCTTCCAATGAATATAACTACTTTTGCCCGTCTACAGAAACACATTGTGTTTTATAAAAATGTCATCAAAGATACCGTGCTTGCTGTTAAGTGTACAAGGGCACCTGTCATCATCAGAGCTCATTTCCAGAGCTTGAAGGCTCTAGGATTTATTTGAGTAATAGCATACATGTGTGATCTCTCTCATTGCTTAATAGAAGCTCTGCCTGCTGTTGCAAGAACCAGGCTCCTCATGTGGAGCCATCCAGATCAGCTTTAAGGCAGATTTTTAAAGAAGGAAAAATAATAGTCCCATTAACCTCTAACAGCCATCCGAAGGTTTAATAATAAAAAGAGGGATAATTGCCCCAATCTGCTTTCTTCCATTGCATGTAATTCCAGGGTGCATTGCGATCATTACAGATCTTCGCTTTCCTCAGAAGGCTCTATCCTCATATTGCATGAAAGTACTAGACTTAATGTAGCGCTTTATAAATCAGGTTAGTAAATTATGCAGCATCCGAATAGGCTTTTGTCACTGCAGGAGCTGAAATATCTTCTCAAATACCCAGGAAAACCTTTTTGCAAAATGCTGATGGCTAGATACACCTGGGGAAGGGAAGTGAAAGGAGATATTGCCTGCAAAGCTAGGCAGTCCACGGTGTCACAGGACACTCACATTCACGTGATTCTTAAGGCAACCAGGACTGTAAGATCCATTAAGACAAGAAAAATAGGACGCTATTGGGTTATGGATGGTGAAATTAAAGTGCACACCTACTGACAAATAAAAACGCTCTTAGAGCATCTGGAGCAACCAACTCTAAAGCCTGACTAACTACCAGATAGAATTCCCTTAGCAACAGGTCTAGAGGCTACATTCTTTTATTCCTAAAACTAAGAGAATCTTAGAAAAGTTACCTCCACTGGCCCTGACTGTGGTATGTCTGAGCATGCCCATGGCAGATGCTAGCAGCTCAGCACATCATAAATGTCTTCATCAAACTCTGCAAAATAAAATATCCTGATCTTTTTATCTTTGGAGCTCAGGATAACTGTGAGACTTCTTGCCTGCGGGTGTCTATAGAATAGAGGGTACCTCTAATGTTGGTCAGAGGAGGGAGCCTAGACGCTGATAGGGAAATGATCTTATGTGATTCTATAGTTGGGAGTTTGGTCAGAAAATTCCAAGGGATAAATTGATCAATCATTGAAGCTCTCTTCTCGATTCCACTCAGTGTGTTGACTTTGGACACAAGGAAAATAAGTCAGCAGGATCAAGTAATGACCCTGGCTTGCAAGGTAGATTAGTAGATGGGTTTCAGAATCAAGACATACTCCATGGATAGAAAGGGACTGGGAAAAGATGCCTAGCCCAAGCCAGGTCATTTCATTAAGAATACACGCTAAAGATTTAAAGAAAATGCTCAAAATAATACCCAAAGCATTATATTTGTTACTGTTTTCATGCAATTACAGACTTTCACAGCCAAGCTGATTTCTCTTTCCCAGGGAGAAAGGAATCAGTTTGTCCATAATTCATAACTCTGCCCTCAGTCTATGAGGAGTTTTGAGATAATTATGCCAGATTCTTTAATAAGAGGTGAACATACTCATTATTTAGAGCCGATTTTAAGGAGTTTGATGGATTCTTTGTGATGTGGCCCATGAAAGGAGGGGCTCAGGGATAGTGCTGATATAGGCTACAGAGCAGACAATGTGTCTGCCTTTCTCAGTTGTTAGAAAACTTGGTGCCCAAGATCAGCCAGGGTGGCCTAGGAGTGAATGACTAACCTGCACGCAGTCAAACTCCTCTGATGTCTGCCCCCAGTTCTGTGCCTCCCAATGGGTGACATTTATACCCTGATAAAGATGAAATAGAAAGGAGAGGAAGAGATTGATGTGTGATACTGTTGAGAATGTAATTAGATCTAGTAGTGTCATGCTTACCTCTGTGTATGTGTGTGTTGTGTGTGTGTGTGTGTGTTTGTGTGTGTGTGTGTGTTTGCATGCATGTCCATGCATACATTTGTATGTACACTTCCAAGTGCTTCCCTTGTGTAAGGCCTTCCTTATAGCCATCCTCCAGGTGGCTACTGCTAATTTCGACTTGATGCCCATGTATAATCTTAGACTACCATGTATGTGAAAGCATGCAGCATGTAATCTTCTGAATGGGCCTTGCCATTCAGCACAATTTCCCCAAGCTCCACCCCATTGGAGGTTTCTTTCTGGCTGTATGGATTTTCAATGCCAGATACAGGCCAGGCTAATTACTCATTAATCCTTTGAAAGATCATGGATCTGGGTCCAGCATGAACAATTATGAATCAAAATGCTTCAAATGTTTGCCAACAAGCTTTTGTATGAATGGAGCTCTTCCCTTGGATGGATGCCCAGAGGTAGAATTACTTCTATGCTCCATGATGACCACATGTTTAACTAGCAAACTAGCAAATTATCAAACTGTCTTCCATAGTCACTGTCCCGAATGTAAAACTAGGATAGTGCAAGTGCACTTTTCATTCTTTGACCTCATCCATTCTGATAGATGGGTACAAATGTCTCAGCGTGGTGATAAATTAAGTTGTAATTCTTTACTGACTAATGCTAGGGAGGATTCAGTCATCTGCTTTTTTCCTGCTTTTTTGTTCTTTTTCAGAGACTTTTTTTATTAATT
Organism: Rattus rattus; assembly: GCF_011064425.1. Classification (NCBI taxonomy): domain Eukaryota; kingdom Metazoa; phylum Chordata; class Mammalia; order Rodentia; family Muridae; genus Rattus; species Rattus rattus. The sequence continues at coordinate 67,480,555 of NC_046166.1, forward strand.
TAATTATTATATATAAGTACACTGTAGCTGTCTTCAGACACACCAGAAGAGGACATCAGATCTCATTACAGATGGTTTGTGGTTGCTGGGAATTGAACTCAGGAACTGTGGAAGAACAGTCAGTGCTCTTAACCACTGAGCCACCTCTCCAGCCCCAGAGACTATTTTTGATTGCTTTGTTGCTGTTGTTGTTGTTGTTGACATTTCACCACTAGTTATATAGTCTAGATCCTAGTCCTTTATGGAACATATGGAGTACAATACTTTCTTTATGTCTGAATGTTGTCTTTTAATATTCTTCAACGCTTCTTTGGAGGAATTGGTTTTATTTATCTGCTAGATTTCAGTTAAAAAACCACATATATCTGGCTTCCCTTGGGAGCATAGTAACCTTGGGCAGGATGACTATGGGTCCAAGAGGAACCACAGGTTACATCTGCCCCAAGCAGTATCATACCCAGAGAAAAAGGAAAGAGAAAAAAAGAGAAAGCCAGAGCCTCCAGAAGCCTATAACAGCAGGGCTGTTTCAGCTTATAGACCTAATATTGTAGATGACAAATACAGAACTGTCACACTGCCCTCATTCATAGATCCACTTCCACGTGAGCTCAGATGAGCTGTATTCATCCAAGAATGAGATTTAAACCATGAAAATTGACTATAAATAATAAAGATATGAATAAATATATTTTCCTGATTTGTAGTCACTTATTTCAACATTCTTGATTTGTAATGTTTCACATGTGGTCTTATGATTTGAGACTAAAGCTGACAATTGGTTTTTTTATTAACTTCTGAATGAAGTGGAATAGTCAAATATATACAATGATGGTTTTAAGTAATCAGAGGGCTGTTATTAATTAGCCTATTGATTGAATTAAATAATTTAATTACAATTATTGATTATTTACTCCTTATAATATTTGTTTGGTCATATCCCTTATATTCAGTGAGTTGACACTCTCATAGAAAGAAAGCAAGCTACAGGAAGCCTCAGTGGTAGAGGAAACACAAGCCTTGCTTAAGATGTGTGATAGTCTGTGGTGAGGCAGGAGTCAGTGGAGAGTCAAATCCTGAATTACAAGTGACATTCTTTAAAGAGTCAAAATGCCATGTTACCAGGTTTTTCTCTACAGGCAGCATTAGAATTCTGCATGTTCAATTTGCCTGTTTAAATGATCTGTTGGAGAATTTGCCCTTGAGTTGGACAACAAACACCAGGAAGCATTCAAATACTCTGCTTGGAATATCTATCTGGAAATATCACGACTTCTGCAAAAAATTCAGTTTCAAGAACATGCAAGAACTTTTAGTATTCAAGTTCTACCTGAAGGTGCTGGTTTTCTATTTAGATATGGATGTGGTAGGAACTCTGGGTTTATATACTTTTGATATTGGGGAAAATAGCCATATGTATGAATGGTATGTTAAAAAAGAGATGATTTAAAAGGAAAAAGAAGAAAAGAAAAGGGCTGATTTGTATATAATTTTTAAAACGATTAAAGATAATCAGGAAAGTATATGATTTTCTTTCTATGAGTATCTCCTCTGAAAATACTACAGGTAATATTAATAACATACTATCTCTTTTATGATATTAGAAACCATCAATTGTGGACAGATTTGATGGGTGTATAACCTCATCCAGCAAAGGGTTTAATGTCAGTGATGATTCTAGTGAACTGTCCTACTACTTATGTTTACGTATAGGTGACCAGTAAGACTTATCTATAGCATTATTTTAAGTAATTAAATCAGTTTTTGAGACCACTCCCAGCCTCTACTTCCCTACCACCCTTATGGTGCCCACTCCTCACAAATCTCTCCTGTTTATAATGATTCATGTATCCACCACTATTCATGCAAGGAGGTAAGAGAGGTATGTAAGCCTGGCCTTGATGACTGATAGCCTCAATGTCTCGACCACTCCCTTCACTCTGCACCCGACTCCCTCTAACCTCTCCTTGGGTGTTCTTTGACAACATTGTAACTTCCTCTAGTACTACCAGCCTCCAAAATCATGCCCTCCTCATCTGCTAGAGAGCAAATGAGCCAACATTCCAGGGTGTGTGTGACGAACTAATTATTATGAAGTGAAATAGATTTGTGTTTCTCGTGATTCCTGCATTAGAATTCAATGTAGAAAAAGAGTTAACTGAGAAATTAGTTTGTTGTTGTTGTTGTTGTTGTTGTTGTAGCTCAGTATCTCTTATGTAAAATTTTCAGTTAAGCTAAAGCTTGAAAAATTCTATCTTGGTACCGTGGGGGTTATTAGCTTACGTTAATTACACATAATAATGGGGTCTCCTATGACATTCTCTAACACTTACACACTGTACTTCTATCATGTTAATCCAGACTCTCTCCTGTCTTCCTTCCATTCCCATCCTCCTCCTCTTCTCAACCAGTGCTTGCAAGGCGTGTGTCAGCACAAGACACCTCAAGACCAAGTTCTCAGCACAAAGCTTTATTTGCTTTGTGAGAGACAAGCACAGGAGAAAAGAAGAGGAAGAAGGTGAAAGTAACAAGAGAAGGGGAAGGAGGGGTATTTGCCCTAGGGGACAAAGGATTGGCTCTGGATAGAGGGGAGACTCTAGCCTACAGGAAAATAGCCCTTGATAAAGGAAAAGGGGGGAAACCTTTGTTAAAATGAGTTGCTTTGCATTGAATGGCCATGCTAATTGGGTAAGGAAGTGGCTAAATAAGGGAATAGACCTTGGTGGCTAGCTTGAAAAATGTAATCTAACGATTTATCAAGGCAAAAGGAACGGGGTGGGGGTGGGGTGGGGTAAGGTCTACCAGAGCCATGTTTCCCAAACTAAGACTACTAGAGCCCTGCAGTATGCCGTGTTGTCTTGTTTTGATTTTGGTTTTGATTGGGATTAATTAGAGTTACCCACAGGCATATATGTCAGGCTTTATTTTTAGGTACATGGACAACTTACCAATTTATATACCACTGAAGAATGAAGAAATAAAACTGTCTTTTTATTCAGCAACTACTTCGGCCTTGGAGCGAGAGCACTATCCATGTTTAAAAGTCTTGTGGTTTCCAGGACTGAGATCCTCCTGACTTCTATTTTGCTGCTGTTTTATGCATTTTTCTGGTTCATTAATGAAGATATTTTGGGTATCTTCAAGTTCACTGTCCCGCAATAGTAAACAAGGAGAGTTCCCAGTGGATTTCTCTCAGTGCTCTCAGGACCCCATGAGTAGACTATGCTGAAATCTAAGTCTGTGGTTTCTATTAGGATACGTTCTGATTATGAGATGTCTCATGGTTTTGAGCAAATGTGCCCTGTCATGTGGCTCATAGTAGTAGCATGGAGTCTCAACCAATCAACTCCTGCCTTCTGTCCTTTCATCTCTCCTTCACCATAAACCCTGGATAACGATAACCTTTGCAGCTCTCCAAAGCTCTCTCTTTTCCAGGATGTTCTACTGTGGGAGTCACGTAGCCCACAGCTTTTCCAGATCAACACCATTTTTGTTAAAGTGCATGGCAAGTTTCCTCCATGGCTCTGTGGTTTCTGCTGCTGGGTTATTTCCATTGGTTCAGAGATCTCTGAACATGAGGCATCCTTATTTACAAACGTAGATTTATGACCAACTGTGACCCTCTGCTCAGCACTGGCCCTTCTGTCACTTGTTAGAGTCCTTGGCATCTGCTGCAGTCAGTCTTCTAGTTTGGACCCGTTGGGTAATTAATTGGTAACTCAGCTTTGAGGTTTCAAATTGAATTTCCACTTACGACATGGGGTTTTGATTGAAAATATTTTGTATATTTATGATCCAGCTGCCTGTTGTTCTTAGTGAAAATATGTGTCTAGATTTTCCCTGTTCTTAGGTGTTATTTTTTAAACCAAGATGTAGAGGTTTTTATTGGAGGTGGGGAGGCATCTGTTTGTTTGTTTGAGTTTGTTTGTTTGTTTGTTTGTTTGTTTTCTGAAGCCCAGGCTGCCCTGAGACTCATAATTGATGCCTCAAATTCTCTACTCTCCAGCACTAGTGTAGTCTTTGACAGAGAAAATCCTCAGCTTAATAAATTCTAATTTATTTTCACCACGGTTTTCTAGATTAACAGCTTTTCATCTTATTCCCAGGCCTGTGAACATCTGGCATTGCCTTTTGCCAGGGTGCAAGATCTAGGTCTAGAGTCTCTCTCTAGGGCGTATGACCCTTGAGCTGCCCCATCAACATGGACTGAAGGAACCAATTGCCCCTTGAGTCTACTCAGTTCCTTTATCACTGGTCAGTGGACCCCACTGCTCCTTCTCTGTCCTAGCTTTCTATTGTCCCTGGGAGTCTTTCTCACAAATGCCAGGCTGTCTTATATGCTGGGACATTAGTGTGATCTCCATGTTTCCAGAGAACTTGAAGTGTCTATCATGTTCACATTGATTGAGGAACATTTTAAATGTATGAAGAGTTCTTGGAAGAAGAAGTTGAGGATAATAGATTTTGTAGGCAGTCACTACATTTCTCTTCATGAGAAAACCTGAAATTCATGTTTTTCCCCAAATTGCTGTTTGTTTGTTTTTCCCTCTGGATTTCATTGTGAAAATGCCAATTATAGCTCTATAGAGAAACAAAGGATTCACAAATGTTGATACAGTGCTCCACACATACCCTTGAGAACAGTTCCATGGGACTTTTTTTTCTCCATCTTTGTTAAATTGGGTATTACTTATTTACATTTCAATTGTTATTACCTTTCCTGGTTTCCAGACCAATATCCCCCTAAGCCCTCCCCATCCCCTTCTACATGGGTGTTCCCCGCCCATCCTCCCCCCATTACCACCCTCCCTCCAACAATCACATTCACTGGGGGTTCAGCCTTGGCAGGACCAAGGGCCTCCCCTTCCACTGGTGCACTTACTAGGCTATTCATTGCTACCTATGCAGTTGGAGCTCAGGGTCAGTCCATGTATAGTCTTTGGATAGTGGCTTAGTACCTGGAAGCTCTGGTTGATTGGCACTGTTGTTCATATGGAGTCTCAAGCCCCTTCAAGCTTTTTCAGTCCTTTCTCTGATTCCTTCAATGGGGGTCCCGTTCTCAGTTCAGTGGTTTGCTGCTGGCATTCGCCTTTGTATTTGCTGTATTCTGGCTGTGTCTCTCAGGAGAGATCTACATCGGGTTCCTGTCAGCCTGCACTTCTTCGCTTCATCCATCTTATCTAGTTTGGTGGCTGTATATGTATGGGCCACATGTGGGGCAGGCTCTGAATGGGTGTTCTTCTGCCTCTGTTCTAAACTTTGCCTCCCTATTCCCTCCCAAGGGTATTCTTGTTTCCCTTTTAAAAAAAGGAGTGAAGCATTCACATTTTGGTCATCCTTCTTGAGTTTCATGTGTTCTGTGCATCTAGGGTATTTCCAGCATTTGGGCTATCCACTTATCAATCAGGACATACCATGTGTGTTTTTCTGTGATTAGGTTACCTCACTCAGGATGATATTTTCCAGTTCCATCCATTTGCCTATGAATTTCATAAAGTCATTGTTTTTGATAGCTGAGTAATATTCCATTGTGTAGTTGTACCACATTTTCTGTACCCATTCCTCTGTTGAAGGGCATCTGGGTACTTTCCAGCTTCTGGCTATTAGTAAGGCTGCTATGAATATAGTGGGGCATGTGTCTTTGTTATTCATTGGAGCATCTTTTGGGTATATGTCCAAGAGAGGTATAGCTAGGTCCTCAGGTAGTGCAATGTCCAATTTTCTGAGGAACCTCCAGACTGATTTCCAGAATGGTTGTACCAGTCTGCAATCCCACCAACAATGGAAGTTAGATTGCAGGGAGACAAATAACCCTATTAAAAAATAGCGTTATGAGCTAAACAAAGAATTCACAGCTGAGGAATGCCGAATGGCTGAGAAGCACCTAAAGAAATGTTCAACATCTTTAGTCATAAGGGAAATGCAAATGAAAACATCCCTGAGATTCCACCTCTTATCAGTCAGAATGGCTAAGATCAAAAACTCCAGTGACAGCAGATGCTCGTGAGGATATGGAGAAAGAGTAACACTCCATGGGTCTTTTAAGTGGGCCGTTGGCTCCATATAGGTCAGGAAGACAAGATTCTTCAAAAGTCACATCCCAGATCTAGCATCTAAAGCCTAAATGCCACTAGGTGTCCTGGTACATGACTGTCACCAGAGCTATTTGGAAGGATATGGAAGAAGGATCACACATCCCAGGGTGGGTGAACTTCAGGTAAATTCCAAGCTAAACTAGTGAACCTTGTCTCAAAGAAAAAGATGAAAGGTCATTGTCATTGTGGCGCTCTCTCTAGCATGTGCCTTACATTCAACCGTTAGTGTTACAAAATAGTAAATTAGTAGCCAATTCATTAATTATACTACATGCCAGGGCACAGATATGGCTCAGAGATAGAGAGAATGTAGCCCTTCATTCAGGGCCTTGGCTAAAAAGAAAAATAAATAAATGAAATAAAGAGAAGCAGGGACCACAAAGTTCTATATATATATGTAAGTCACCTCTGTACAATATATTATTACATTTTTATAAATATCATTCCATGAAATGTTCCATTTGCATTTATAAGCTAACGTATTCAAAGAATGGCTCACAACTCTCCTATATTCTGTTCTAAGATAAAATAGACACTATTTGTGTTTTTGACCGAATTATACTATTGTATTCATTTGCTTTTCAGGAGACAAGTATTTACTGTGTCCGTGTTATGTAGGTGCTCCTGAGTAGTTTTCATTGTGTTCAAATATAAAATAAAACCATTACTTGTGGAGCAGACAAATGGACTGAGTTCAGAGGCTTCTGTATGCAGAATGCTATTCTACAAATATATACAGTGAGAAAGAAATTTACCTCAGTGTATGGGGCATGTTCACATTGGAAAAGGAGGTGGTGGTGGAGTGGTCTTCAACGTTTAAGGAGGCAGAAAGGTTCAGGTAGACATGGTTAGAAGTGATGAGCAGAGATGGAGGATGGCACAGGAATTTGAGGCTCCTAGCACCCCATGAAGATTAGCTGTCCCTGGCTGTGGCAGGGGCCAAGAATTTCCCTCAATGCAGAATGGAGCAAACCTTGAATGTCTTCACAAGCTGGGCTTACAAGTCAAGGCCTCATAGTCTTCAAGGTGGCTGAGTTTCAAAGGGAGGGAGACAGAGATGTAGTAGTCCCAGCATGTGGCTGTTAGCCAAGGAACAAGGAAATTCAGGCTTCTAAGAGATAAACATCCAAGAAGACTGGAATAAAAAAAAAAAAAAAACTTAGTCAGAGATTAAATAGCTAAACCGTTAAAGGCCCAGGATCACACTTAAAAAGGTTACAATGTCATGTTGCACAGGTGTATTTCCCAGCATCCCCTTTCAAGGGGAAAATAACGTTAATCCCAACCCAGAGAAACAGAGGCAGATTTCTAAATTTGAGGTCAATGTAGGAAGTTCCAGGTGAACCATGACTACATTTGTGAAACTCCCAAGGAAAAGCGGGGGAGGGGCTTTTCTTCCTGTTTACTCTGAAAACATCTCAGAAACAAGACTAGAAATTGAAAGCAGAGAGTTAGTGAATATGGATAGACAACCTCCTCTCCAGTCCTTCCTCTTCTTTAAGTCCGTTGTTCATAATTCATTTTCATTATGGTGAATGTACTTTTAGCCTTGTTTACCTTGCTCACCCACATGCCACCAGGAGAGTGAGATTTCCATCACGTATCTGCAGGTCACCAATATCTTTTAGCTTCAAGGTGGTAACTTTTTCCTTTTCCTTTTTTTCTTTTCTTTTTTTTTTCCTTTTTTGTCTATAGAAAAATGATGTTACAAGCACCCACATGTGTATCACACCCCCTCATGCAGTCCTGGAGTCCTATAAGAGTTCCAAATAGAAGTAGTTATTCAAACCCTTGCATTCTTAGTTAGACAAAAATGCAATGACTGAAAATAGGACAGGGCAGATGGGGTGGTTAGTTGGATGGGGGAATGGTCCAGAAATGAGGAGTCACTCACCAAAAGATTCAGATCCTTCAGCTCCATCATATCATCTGGGGGAGAGAGTTCTTCCTGATACTGGGTTAGCTTCGTTCTCAAGAGCATTGTGTCAGAATTTTAAAGAAACATTGAAGGTTGTTGTGATTTCCTTTCAACTGATGGTATTCTTATTTTCTCCATTCACAATAGTTAGGGGTGTACTTCTGGGGTGCAATGTTCCTAACCCTATGGCTGGAAGCAGATCTCAGATGTACCGGTAGCCTCTGTAGTCCACAGACACAGGAGTTGGCTTAGCCACATGGGTCTTTGAGCTGGTTCTCACTGTGACTAGAGGACATTTGTGACATCCTGCCTTCTGTGCTAGGACGACAACACATTGTCACTGTTCAAGAAGCCATCTTTATAATGAATGAGTCAGTCTCATTTTACAGAAAGGAGCCCAAGCTGAACTTTGAAATGGCAATTTGATGATGTGTGGTGAAGATTCAAGGGTTTCTTCAGTGAAAAAGACAATTAGACTGCAGAGTCATTAACTCAGCATCCCGGCTACAGTCAGCCCCAGGCTACTTTATTTTATAGTCACCATTTTTTGACATAAAGCAAGAGAATGGCTTCAGGTTCGCAATGTAGAATCAGTTTATTAATCAGTTTAAATGTTGCTCCTGCAAAGACATCAAGATAATCACTCCTGAGATGACTCACAGGGTTCCTGTAGGAACCCAGAAAATTGATAGCTAACAGAATAGAATTCTTGTTTTTTATTTTCTAAAGTGGGTATGATTTATACGTCTCCTTCAGTACGAGGCTTAGTCTCAAAATGTGGATTCCAGAATTAATTTGCTTACAATAATTTATCACAGAAGTTGCTAATTGGTGGATTCAGAAGAGCATTGCTGCATTGCTACAAAGCCCCAACATAGACAGTGAACTGTACTGAGGTAACCCTGTAGGAGAGGAACGTAAGCCTTTTGATGAACATAGTGGTGCTGGGATAGAGTTGGTAGCTTTCAGAAGCAGACAGGTCACATGCTGCTGCTACAGTGAGGTCAGGGATGTCCTTTGGCTTCCTGTGTAATATTCCAGCATGGACTTAATTGATATCCCTGATGGCAGAGGGTCTGTAGCAATGCTTTCCGATGGCTTGTGTGGGGGATGAGGGATGTGTTCATAATTGAGCGAGGAAAGAAAAAGTACAAAGTGTACATGTAAATGAGAGGAATGGTTATTTTCATTCTGATGGAAACTACACGCATTCTCTAAAGTTTCTTGTGTTCTGTGTTTACAAAAGACTGCCACTAAGTTGGAACCCAGGTTTTGGCGAGTCTGGGGTCACTTTATCATTAATGCAAATATGCTCCCAGGAACTGAGGTAATGATGTTTTATATTTATATGAAACAAAAACTTTTACCACTGTGCAAATTTACTTAAATTTAGTATTCCAGGGATCATTTTAAAATCAATGAATAGCATTAAAAGATCATGAATTATCCTATGTAGGTATATGAGTATTATGTTTGTATGTATATTTATATATGTGTGTGTTGTATGTGCATGTATATGTGGGTGTTGATGTGTCTATATATGTGCATTTTAATTGTGTGTGTGTGTGTGTGTGTGTGTGTGTGTGTGTGTTTATCTTTGTGTATATGTATTACACTGGGATTTGAGCTAGGTTTTGGTACCTGCTACAGAGTCGCGCTTCTGTGGAGCTGGACTATCAGCCTCCTTTGTATTATTGTTTTGTTTTGGTGAGTCGGGGTCTCACTAAACAGACTGTCAGGGTCTTGAACTCACTGTAGCTCTGGTATGCTTTGAACTGTGGTCTTCCTGTCTCAGCTTCCTGAGAAGATAGGCTTACACGACTGAAGCAGATGCCTTTCTTTTGCACTTTAATGTCACTGACATCGCTAACAATACAGAGCTAAGACAAAGCCAAAGTAAAAGAAAAGGAAATTAAAATCTGAAGGTCTGTGCTTGGCTCTCACTCTGTTGCTCAGGGGACTTTGTTGAACGGTTGACTGCCTTGTACCTTGCAGTGAGAGCCAACATCATAAGAGGTGTCAATCATAAGCCTGTGAATATACGTGGAATAGAAACCACGGCACAAACATGACGTTTAGCAAAGTTCTTTATTACTTTTTTTACCTTAAAGATTTATTTATTCATGTTTTTGTTTCTGCGCGTATATGGAGCATGTTCATGCAGTTCTCTTGGAGTCAGATAGAGGGCAGCATTGGCTATGCGAAGCTCAAACTACAGCCAGTTGTGAGCCTCCATGTTGGTGCTGGGAAACAAACTCAGATCCCCTTTAAGAACAGCAAGAGTTCTTACGCACGGAGCCACCTCTCCAGTGCTGTGAGTTAAAATAATCCTGTTACACTGTATTTTAAGGCCCTCAGAGTGCTGACAGGCATGAGGCGCTCCCTGTGGGTTATCATCCTGCAATCCACTCTCTGGAGAATGCTTCAGGACATTAAGAATAACCCAGAATTGCTCCTATCTAAAGGTAATATGGGGACAAAGCGTGGAGCAGAAACTGAAGGAAAGGCCATCCAGAGACTGCCCCACCTGGGGATCCATCCTATATACAGATACCAAACACAGACACTATTGAGGATGCCAAAAAGTGCTTGCTGACAGGAGCCTGATATAGCTGTCTCCAAAGAGGCTCTCCCAGAGCCTGACAAATACAGATGCGGATGCTGGTAGCCAACCATTGGACCAAGCACAGGGACTCCAGTGGAGGAGTTAGAGAAAGGACTGACGGAGCTGAAGAGGTTTGCATGGCTCCAGCCACATGTGTAGCTCAGAATGGCCTTATCGGGCATCAATGGGAGGAGAGGCCCTTGGTCCTGGGAAGGCTCCGTGCCTCAGTGTAGGGGAATGCCAGGGCGGTGAGGGGGAGTGTGTGGATGGGTGATGGAGCACCCTCACAGAAGCAGGGGGCGGGGGTTGGTATGGGGGTTTGTGGAGAGGAAAGCTGATAACATTTGAAATGTAAATAAATAAAATTTCCAATAGAAAAAAAGAATCATGACTTTAGAGAAGAAGTTCTTAGCGACTAAAGTTACACCTATAAGAAGCAGCTGCTGTGGTTTTGAAAATGAATGACCAACAGAATATGTAAAACTGCCCGTTTGTGGGCCGCCCATCTCCACTCACACCTTCAGAAGCAGGGCTTCCCTTCATTAGGTATTGACAGTGCTTGGAGACAGCCCTGGCGTGCTAGCAGCTGTTTGTACCAAGCCTCTGCCTGTAAGGCCTTCCCGACTTCTCTTTGCAAAGGACATCTCTGGGGCAAGATATTAGAGGTCAGAATAAAATATAAGTGAAACCTGACTGATCTAAATCAGAAAAACTCATGGTCACATGGAGTGTTTTTCTAAAGCATGTTGTAGTTTTAAAACATATACATAGTTTAGATAAAAACGTATTTTCCAGTTTTACAAAGTTCATAGTTTTGTATTTTGAGATAGGGGCTCACTATGTAAATCAGGTTGGCCTCGAACTCACAGAGATCTGCCTGTCTTTGCCTCTTAGGTGCTGGGATTAAAAGTCTGAGCCTCCACTCTGGCAACTCAGTATTCTCCCCCAACACCACCTTTGGGGGTTCTAAAAGCAAACTTCCACAACGAAGTAGTGTAGTTTTCCCAGCCATGGCCCAGATAGGTCTAAAAGGACAGATTTCCCAGATGTCTAAATGGCCGGAGGATCCGCTTAATCTCTGAGCAGAAGTGGGCAATGTTTTTCACAGGCTCCTCTCTGAGGATCCTCTGCAATTGCTCTTTCTTCTCCTCACCACTGAGGGGCACTGTGGAGTCCCCTTTCACTGCTTCTGCCCCTGTAACTCAGGGTATTTACTGACTGAACCACAGCACCAGCATCCTGTCCCTTGCTTTCAGGGGGAGCCCTCAGGGTGAGCATGTTTCCTTCAGAAGGCAAATCTCCAAGTTTCTGAATATCGATTTTGTTTTTCAGACAGGGTCTTACACACTTTGTAACCCAGGCTGGTCTGGAATTCACTGTATAGTAAAAGCTGGGCTTGAATTTATACTAAACCTCCTACCTGAGCCTCCTCATTACTGTGACTGCATACAGAAGGAGTGGGCAACAGGAGTGACCGATGTCCAATGATTACGTTGAAATGTTTATTATTAAAATATATCATTTCCCCTCTTCTTCATCACTCAATGCATTCCCAACTGAATACCTTTTATACCCACCTTGCTCCCTTTCAAATTCAGGAACTCTTTTTCCTTGATTGTTATTATTACATGTATAATTATTGCAATATAACACCGTAATTTACTATATATTATTAAATAATTATTATATTTATATAATATATTATATAATATAAATATGTAACATAATAAGCAGATTATACATATTATACTGTATAATATATTAATATAATATGTGATAATATATGTATTATATAATATTTATATCATATATAATATACATTATATGACATATTATTTACTATACATAGTATATTCCATGCAAATTATATGCATATGCACATATTATATATTATATACTATATATCATAATATATAAATAATATATAATATTTAATATATGGGGTATTGTATGTAATCATATATACTCAGTGATATGTAAACATATATAAATGTGTGTGTGTGTGTGTGTGTGTGTGTGTGTGTGTGTGTGTGTGTGTGTGTGTAGTATGTGGGGTTCATCCTGGGAAAGACTAATTCTCCCTCTGTCAGTCACTAATTGCCTGTAGTTCCTTGTCTAGGGTTGAGTGCCTGTGACATTTCCCCTTTCCACATTAGCATGTCTACTGGTTCTATTATTCAGATCTTGTTAGGTATCATGTTGGGGGATCATTAACTACTTCACTTTTTTCCCTTAAAGAACACAATCTCAGAGCAGAAACCCTTGCCTTCTGGGAGTGGGAATCTTTCCACTCCCTTTCTACCCTGAGGTTTGAATAGTTTAAATAATATTTTGAGAATTTCATAAAGTGTGTTTCATTAACATACTATATTTATGGAAATATATACAATATGTATATATACATGTATATTTACATATATGCATATGTATACATATTGTATATATTTACCGTTATTCTTCCCACATTCACTTGCATCTCTCTATGCACCCCCAACTTCATGTCCTTTAAAAAAATTTAGTAACCCATCTACTCAAATTTGTGCTGTTTATATATATTTTGGGGTATGGGGTATCCATGGGGATATGGTCAGCCAATCAGGAGCCACACTCAATTAAACATAGTGATTATCCTAGAAGCCATCAACATGAACCCCTTCCCTGTTGAAGCTGTGATATTGTCTGCCTGATCTTGTCAGGTCTTGTGCAGGAACCTCAGCCACTGTGGGTTTCTGAGAGCAGTGGTTCTGTCATGTTCAGACATAAAAGATGCTTCCCAACCTCTGGTTCTTACACTCTTACTAATTCCTCTTCTGGTGTAGTCTCTAAACCTTGGCAACGGACATAATGTAAACATCTCATTTTGGGCTGAGTACTCTATGATCGTATTCTTTTTGCTTTGACCAGTTGTGGCTTTCCTCATCAATTGCCCTCCACTGTACAGAAAGTCTTTTCCGATGAGTTCCGAGGCCTGCACTAATCTGTTTAGAGAGATAGGAATATAGAGGGCAGTTTGACAGTATGTGCTTTTAGCAGAATAATAGGGTAGCTTACCCATGGAGGCTGCGAGCTCCCAAATCGTAGGTTCTCGGACAGTTTTGAAGTACCAGGTATGTGTCTTCTCCCATGCATCAGGTGATCAATCTAATTAGAAGGTGGTTGATTACCCAAGTAACATCTGTTCATTTTTGCACTGTTAGGCGTATCTCGCCACGCTGGTCTTATTACAGTTCTCAAGAGTGAGGTTTCTCATTGGAAACTCTGAAGAGACTAGGGCCAATGGGAGCTGGTACTGACCAGACCAATCAACACAGGGGACAGCATATCACCTAATGAATTTCAGTGCACTGCCTAACACTTCAAAGACAAATTATTGCTATTTTTACTTGGTTATAGTCATCATCATTATTACCCTGGTGCTCACTGTCTCTTTGCCAATTCTTGATTCTCATGGGAGCTTCGTATATAAACAGTGGCTTCTCTGCATTGGGTATCACTCAGTTCATCTGTCACATAGCATAGAATGTCTCCTGCCACCGTGTCAGAAAGGTGATGCTCAATGGGTTTGAAACAAATTCACTTTGACCACAGACAGTTCCCACCATGATGACAACTCCAACATCATCCACTTTCTACCACTCTGCAGATACCTTAGGATCTTTCACTGTCCCCAAACCTTCATCATGGACAGCAGCCAGGGGCAATGAGATGATGGGTTCCAAGGCGTTCTTCATGTTGGCACAAGCCAGGAGCAGCAGAAGAGTGGGTTCTTCTACTTTGCCAGAGGCAATCACTAAGTACTCTGGGTTGTGAGAATCAGTGATGTTTCCTCCTCATTTTGTGTGTTTCCCACTTTCATGATGGCATGCTATTTACTCATTTAATACCCCCATTTATCCTTCTGTGTAGCAATACGATATGTTGTAGATATTCAGCAAACTTTAGTAAACCAAAAGAAAATAAGTTAATGAAAATTACTAAGACATAAAAGGTTCATCATAGAGTATTAGATGGGAGAGGTGGATTCAGGGCCATTAGTCTGAAAAAGCTCAGGCAAGAAGGGGATGGTCCTTATGTCTCAAACATATATGTAGGTGAATAAGGACAAATATTCACATGTGCAATCTATAAATATCCGTTTTTCACATTTGTCACATGCCCTACACTAACTCACTCAATGGGACTGGCAGTGAGACAGGCACAGAGACGCAGTGTTATATGGTGGCAGTTTGTAAGAAAATGACCCCATAGGCTCATAGGGTGTGGCACTATCAGAAGGTGTGGCCTTGTTGGAATAGGTGTGGTGATGTTGGAGTAAGTTGTCACTGGGGATGGCCTTTGAGGTCTCAGATGCTCAAGCCAGGTCCAGTGGGCCATTCTCTTCCTGCTGCCTGCTGATCCAGATGTAGAGCTTCTTCTCCAGCACCATGTTTGCCTGACGTTCTTCCTGCCATGATGATAATGACCTAAAACTCTGAACTGTAAGCCAGCTCCAATTAAATGCTTTTCTTTATAAGAGTTGCTGTGGTCATGGTGTCTCTTGACAGCAATAGAAAGCCTAACTAAGACAAGTACTTAGCAAGAATATGGGATAGGAACATCAGAGGATGTAGCATAGACGCCTAAAGTGTCTGAGCACAACTGGACCTCAATTAAAATAAGAAAAACTTTCTTGTTTTGCTTACAAGCTCTACATAGTACATTCTTAGAACACATATGCTCTATATGTTCATATTTTATCTGAGCGTGGATTTTAACTGGATTGACTTTGCTCGTTTGGTCCATGGGACACCTCATATAAGATATTGATGGTGTGAGTTATTATTGATCGAAAGCCATCTTGCTGTCTAACATGAGCACTGGATTTGAACCCACATTTTTGGAGGTATTCACACAGGAATAAAGGGGCAGATGATCATAGCAGACCCCAGTGTGGCTCCTGCCACTAGGAAGAGTTATTTGGAAGTCACCATCTTCTCAGAACATGGAATGCAGACAGTAATAACACCATTCACACAACTTAAGAGCCTTGGTGTGAACAGAGTAAATTAGAATGGAAGATTTAAAGAAATACTTACTATGAAGGAAAGTTAGAATAGTTAGAATTCCACAGCCCAGAATAAGGCAGAACACGACAAGTTGGCTTGGTATCATAATACACACTCAGAGTCCCAAGCCTTGTCTTCTGATACACTAGCAATCAATATAAAATGTAAGACTACATCATTTTAGAACAACTTGTACCATTTTTACCAAAGGGACCATAAGCCCACCTCTATAACCTCTTACTTCAATTAATCTATGCTTTAAAACCTATCCCCTGTGTAAGCCAATTACTCCTTCCATCTTTTAACATGAGATGAAAAAGCTATCTGTTATTACAGTTACAGTTCTACTAATCAGACTGAATCATTGATAATATACTTATGAAATTCACTACCCCGAACAGGAAAACAACTTTCCGTATTATCTTGAAATCTCTGAGGCACAAAGAGACAGAATGAAACATTGGGAAAGTATATTTTCCATAGGATCGTGAGCAGGAGTCTCTAGCCTCTGTAGTGAGGTGTGTGGTATCACTAGTTCACTCCTGGGAATGGCTCTGGTCTGCTAGCATACTGTGCCATTCGTTGGGAATGCTAATGGCTTTGTTTAAGTAACTGTTGGATTGCTACGCTGAAGAGAGGGTGGACCAGCCGTTTGCAGTCTCCCAATACCATGGAGACAGGAGCAGATGATCATGTCTGTAGGGTCACAGATCCAAGACAGGGGAATCCATACCTCACCCTTTCTGCCATCTCCCTTACTGGGGAGAGTAAAACCTTCAGTGTATCATCAATTCATGATCTTTAGGATGGTACAGGTTCTGCTGAGGACTGCAGCTGCCAACTGTGACTTTTACCAAGAACCGCCTTGTGCAAAACGATATGGTATTGAAAGATGGTTGATTTGATGACTAAAGTATTTTGGGGATATAATTCCCCCTCCTTTAGATAAACACAAGCATTTTGATTTTATGATATCTACTTGGATTCTGAGTAGGATAATATTCAGACACAATTCCAGTAGTCTACGGCCAAAACAAGAATACCACAAAAAACAAAAAACAACAACAACAACAAAAAAAAAAAAAACAAAAAGAAACAGACTCGCCTTCATAGAGGACAGACAAGCCTGCATAAGACCATGTCTTAGAAAACAAGGCAAAGCACAAGTGAAAACAAGAAGAGCTTTCCTTCCCAGAACCTGTCTCGTTTGGGGACTTAGGAACTAAGCCCTTTCCCTTGGACTGTGAAACATGCATCTGAACTGAGTTCTATCCCGTCCCTCGTGACCAGCTAAACTGCTTATAACTCCTCACCCAGAAATGTTCACTTATAACCTGAAGCTCACAGTGTCCCATACTGGATGCCTGACCCCTGCCCAAGTGTGATTTTTCCCACCCTTTTGCTCATCATTCGTAACATCCTAACCTTCCCTATCCCTCTGTTACTCTGCAGTTTGTCTTCACATCGATTGCCATGTCTTTCCTGTGTTTTGGGTAGATCTCCATTACTCATCCCCTTTGCTCTCCTCCTCATCTTCCTCTAAGGCCACTGCTCCAGGCTGCAGGCTCTCTTCATTACCAGCTTTTTAGACTCACCTTGTACACATCCATGGTTTCCCCCATTGGTGCTGCCCCTCTTCACCAGGAGAGAATTGTGACTACAAAACATTTGAGTAGGAGAGAATAGGGGATTGGATTCACATGGCAGAAAGAGTTAATTCTTTCAAGAACTGTCCTTGTGTCAAATTGCTGAAGTTAGCTGTGTGCTCTACCTGGGTCTACCATGCCTCTGCTTCGCTGGCTATCCTGTCCTTGCAACCTGGAGATCCTCCTATGAGAAGCAGCTCCATGTGTGACAATGTCTCCTAGGGGGTGAGAAAATGAACTCAAGGCTAGCTGAACCACAGGAATTAAGACACTGTCACCTGACTTGAGGCTGGACTGGCAGCCAGATTGTGACTCGTGTTTCATGGATGGTCTAGGTAGAGTAACATTAAGAGATTTGTGTCATGAGAGGGTCCTCTACACCTACAATCCCCTCCCCTATAATAATCCCTGTCCCCTTTAACAAAAAAGAACACACACATCAAGTTGGGGCACATACAAGTCCCCGGGATAACACACATACCTAAAATACAAATGCCATGTCTCTGGAGCCCCAGTCACCCTACAGCTGAGTGCCCATGAGTTAATATAGATGAGCTAACCACATAGACTACCCATTGCCAGGCAGGTACATCATCACAATTATATCTTCTCTCTACCTTAAAGCTAGTCATGAAGAGGACCTGATGGTTAGAGATGTATTCTTTCCAACCGGAAACCTGTCTTCTTTAATCTAAAAAATTTCAAATTATTGCTGTTGCCTTGAACCATGCTATCAAAATACACTATTGCTTGAAAATTTCATATTTGTATTTTAGATTTCTCTGGTATTATTTCTCAACAGGAGCTAACTGTTTATAGTCTGTTTGGGAATGCTATTTTATGCCAATTGATTTTAATCTCCAGGACTAGAACACATTGGGAATTCAAAACATTTTCTAATATTTTATAGGGGCGTTAAGGGAATTCTTAGAGCAGAGTCTGAAGTTGATGTGAGCGTGCTTGAAAACCAGTTTCTTTTTATGGAAGATGCTTCGTTTTGCTGCCATTGCTTTTGCATGATGGCCATTTGGTCAGTCATTTCCCTTGAGCACGAAGCCCTAAGAAACAAATTCATGACTTTTTTTTTTTTCATTATTTGACTGACCCATCCCCCACCTGCTACTGAGAACAACAATCTTGTCTGTGGTAAATTGAAATGTTTTTATTCTGTAGTCACCACCTTCGAATGCTCTGGTTTGTAAGTTTGTAAAATATCTCCACACCCTTGGACCTTTTTCACCCCCAGGGAACTCAGGAGTTAACTGAGATCCCCTAAAACAAGTCTGGTTGTTCTCCTTCTTTGTGTTTTATTTTTCTTGTTTTGTGTTTTGTAACAGTAACCACATAATTTATCAGTAAGTCTTTATTATCAATCTTGAAAAGATTTAGGACTAAATGTGCGCAATTTCACTCCCTGCTGAGCCAAGGCATACAATTTTGCTTTCGAAGGCTAATTCTAGGGCTCTAAACCATTTCATTTTAAGGATCTATGTGCTATTTATGGAACCTGTTTGGAGCTAATGAAGTTTGCATTTTGGACCTCAAAACTAATTTTAAATAAACACAAAGACAACACGACAACATGTTGCATTAAATGGCAACTCCCTGAAAATTGAAGTCCCCCAAAGGACACAAAATGTCACCAGCCCCTCAGGCCTCCAAGGGGAGAGGCTTATTTCTGAATGGGCTAAAAGACAGTTTAAGGTTTTGAGGAGGAGGTCAGAGAGCAAATCAAGAGGCATTCTTACTATGATCCCCAGTAGGGAGACACTTAAGTATAAAACAAAACAATGTAATTCAAAGACATATTGCAAAGTTCTTAATGTAATAGGGAGAAATGAACACACACCAGTGCATGTTTCTCACATGTGGCTAAACCTCACTTCAAAGAGTGACTGAAGGCTGCAGGGGTGGTGCAGTGGGTAGCACACTTGCCCTATAAGCATAAGGCCCTGAGTTTGGGTGCTTAGGATCTGGCAAAGCCAGACACATCAACATTATCTGTAATCTTACTGTACGATAGGAGCTGGAGAAAGCATAATATCCAAGACTGCTGGCCAGCCTGTCAGCTTATGCACTAAAACGCAAGATCTTGTTTCAAACAAAACCGATGCTTGGGATACTTGAGACTGTCCTCTGCGTGCTGTGCATGTCCACTCAAGCCAACCCCCAGAACTTCCCACAGAGGTAAAAGTAAATCATCATCAAATAACATTTAATTCTTATTAAATACTTTTATGTAAAGTTAATTAATCACTTAAGTAGATCTATATGAAGTATTTCATGGACTTACATTCAATTATATAATACGAGAAACACTCCAATTTGATATTCCATATTAGTCATCATTTAGTTTGAAATAAATAAAAATGTGCTCTATCTGTGTTTAGTCTTCACAGAAATATTTTCTTATACAGAACTGTAAGAATGATGACCACTGGGTTTGAGAATATATATTTCTTTTATTAAAACTTTAAAAAGTAAAATATAATTACATCACCTCCCCCTTTCCTCTCCTCACTCAAACCTCTCTTATGTCCTCTTCCTCTGAGAAAAGGAGAATCTGTGTTGGTAACTGGAGAAGTCTGGGCCATACCTCCAATCTCAGTGCTAAATGTGAGGGTTTTGCCATGTCTGCCTCTACATGACAGCTGCTTGTTCTCTTAAATCTAGAATATAATCTATACATTTACCATTAATGATCTCATCCTCGCTGTTCCTTCCTGCCACCCCAGTTTTCCAAGATTCTCTAAAGTAACAGAACTGAAAGAAAGAACATATATGGTATTGATTAACCTTGGGCATGGAATGTGGTCTGAGGTAGGTCTTCTTGACTGAAGTATTTTATCATAGCAACAGAGAAGTAACTATTATAGGGCCTGTGAATATTTGAAAAAAAACACAAAAATGTGTGTGTATATGTGTCTAGAAGTGTGTGTGTATGTGTGTATGATTTATTTATTTTTATTTTATGTATATGGATGTTTTACCAGCATGCATGTCTGTGTATTAGGTTCATGCCTGGTACCCTTAGAGACCAGAAGAGGGCGTCAAATACCCTGAGACTGGGTCTAGAAATGGTTGTGAGTCACCATGCAGATGCTGACAATCCAACTTGGCTACCGTGGAAGAGCAGCCAGTGTCCTTACCACCTGAGCAATCTCAACAGCTCTGTTTTTAAAGCAGATTTTTAAACAGATGTTTTTTATATTTGTTTCATCATCTTCATAGAATCTGTTAATAAATTTATACAAGTTTGAATCCCTACAAATGCTGTGAATACCAGCATTCTTGTCTTACTGAGAGACTATATCCCTGAAACCAAACCAAGCCAAACCAACCAACCAACTAAACAAACAAAACATGAAAACTTAAACTTCAAGATATTCACCAGACTGCTGGAAGGCCTTTGAAGGCTGTCTACTCCCATTGCCTTGGGCTATACACTGAGCAGGTCCTTCTATTGTGCCCAGCCTGGCAGCCTGGCTCCTTATAGGCCAGTTGACCTCAGGAAGCTTTCTTCTCAGGAGAGGCTCTGCTCCACTGGCCTCTACTTCCCTCAGTGACCTCTGCGCCCTCTTCCTGAGGAGCAGGATTCTGTTGCCACTTTTCTAGTGCTGAGACAAACACGCAGAGAAATTACTTTTGTGTTTTGTTAATAGATGGCATGTTAGAGAGCTCTTGGGAAAAGAGCATGGCAAATGCCCATAAGTCCTTCTTCCCTTGCTTCCTATAATACTGTAGGCTCATTAGATCTAAAGTCCATTTCAGGGGTATTTTCTGCAAGCACAGTGGCTATGCTACAGAATGTGCATGGGGCAGTGTTTTCATGGAAGCCACTGAAGAAGAAATTGCATTGCCTCAACCAAGTGCTTTTACTTGTGTTGAAGGACAGTGGCCCTGGCTCATCAAATCTACATTTATCAGGGGATATGCTGGCATACACCTCTCACCTCAGCACTGGGAACACATATGCAGTTTAGGGGCAGGTTTAGGGGCAGTTAAAGGATAGAGGGAATAAAAAAGGAGGAAAGAAAAGGAGGTCAGACAGACAGGGAGGAAGGAAGGAAGGAAAGGAGAGGGGGGGATGAGCGAAAAAGAAAGAAAGAATGCTTCAGTTACTTTTTTGGAAGAAAATCTCATTTTTCATTTTTCTTTCATTTTAAGACAGCTTACCCCCAAACTTATATCAATTGTGTCTATTCTCCTGCCTCAGCATCTCATATGCTGGCATAACAGGCATGCACCACCATGTCAGACTCTGAACATTTCATTTTTAATTTTATTGCTTTTGCTTACGTCACGATTTGAATGTGTAATAAACTGCCACGAAACTCATGTGCATTTTATTTGTGAAGCAACCAAACGTTTCTGGGTGTGTCACAGTGTACCCACAGGAAGAAAGAGAGGGTTAGAGGGGGGGTCCTACAGCTCAAGTGTTATTGGCATTTATTGTTACACAATATACTTCCTAAAGCGGGAGCAGAGGGGGAGAAAGAACTCTGTTGGAAAACAGAGTGTTTTTGTAGGCCTCGTGAGGTTTGTAGTGGGAACTTGTACCCTGTCCCTTGAACTCTGAATAGCAGTGTTCCTCCATGATATTCAGAGGCATCATTCGGGGAGGAAGAAGAAACAGAGAAGACACACAGAAGTGATGGCCAGAGTCCTACAGCAAAGACAGAAAGCACGGTGGCTAGAGAAAACCAGCGTAGGAAATGACAGAGGTAGAGAGAACAAAGGCAGAAAAACTCTAGGAAAGGGAGCAGCCGGCATGGGAAACAAGGCGGTGCCAACCGCGAGGGAGATCGATTGTTAACATTGAGGAGAGGCCAGCTGAGCTGGCCTCAGCAGAAAAGGGCAAATTTACATTTTGAGCCAAAATACCATTTTTCTTTTTAAACCCCTGTGTGGCCCACTAGGGAGCTCCCTTCAGCCTCCCTGGAAAAAAAAAAAAAGGGCATCCTGGTGTCAAGGGCTTTCTTTCTGCTTTTTAAAAGCATATTTATGTGGAAGCTCAGTTTCTCAGGGCCTGGCAAACAGAGTGTCAAACCACCAGGACCCGGTTTAATATGCACCACTGCCAAAATAATATCAGAGAGGCAGTACAGTTGTACAAACACCACACTTTGTTTTGAAACATTACCTAGAGTATTAAGTCACTTAAAACCGGTCCTCAAATGCATTGTGCAGATGTAACTGTTGTGACTGGAATGTGTAAACTCTGTGGCACTGCCCTGATATACACAATACTCCTGTGGTAAACAACTTCAATGTGTAGAGCAGTGTGAACAGCAGGGGTTCCCGATGGCAGCCTTGGGAGAAAATGAATGAGTGACCAGTTACCCGAGTCTGACTCTCTGGTGTCTTTGGGCGACAACCAGCTGAAAGCAAAGGCTGAAGCAGCCCAGGGAATTGTGTGCTTAGAGTGTGAAAACGTCCATAGGTTCGTGTTGAATCTGTAGACTCATGCTGGTGTGGTATTGTGGGATACTGTAGAAAATTTAGGAAGTGAGATTGACAGGAGAAAGTCAGTCGCTTGGGGTTGATCCTTGAAGGCATCTTGCCCCTGGCTACTTCCTATTTCTCTCTTGCTGCTTCCTGTTCTGCAATAAGTTAGGGAACTGGGTTCTGCCACTTTTTATCACCATGTTGGATTCACACCTTGGACATCAGCAGCCCAAAGAACTATTCGTATCTCCTAAGTTGTCTGCTATTTGGGCTGGTAGAGGAAAGTTGGACCGTGTCTGACTTTGAGTTTTATTGCTGTGAAGAGACACCGTGACAAAGGAAACTCTTATAAGTAAAATATTTAACTGCCGTTGGCTTACAGTTTCAGAGGTTCAGTCCTTTACCAACATGGCTGGAAGCGTGGCAGCATCCAGGTAGACTTGGTGCTGAAGAAGACGCTGAGAGTTCTACATCCTAATTCAAAGGTAGTCAGAAGAAAACTGTCTCCCAGGAGGAGGCTGTGGATAACAGTGGCCAGACCTCAAAGCCCACTGTCACTGTTGACACACTTCCTCCAATAAGGCCACACCTCCTAACAGTGCCCCTTCAGATGGTCCAAGCACATTCAAACCACTACAGACTGTTACTGGAATCAGTGTCTTTGTGAAGGGAAAGTGGGCTTGTGTCTGATATCAGCACCACACCCTGGTCAGGATTGACTCCTGGCTGCTGGAGTTTCCTGGAGACATAAGCTTCTTTTCAGTCTTTAGTTGAATAAGGGTCCGGAGAAGCCTGCAGACCTTCCGTAGAATAACATTGAATCTTTGTCAGCTAATCACTAGGGGCTACAGTGTCTGCTTTTACACACACTCGCACACACACACACACACACACACACACACACACATCTCTATCAGTCTATCTATCTATCTATCTATCTATCTATCTATCATCTATCTATCTATATCTATCATCTATCTATCTATCATCTATCTATCATCTATCTATCAATCTATCTGTCTATCTATCTATCTATCATCTATCTATAAAACATAGCTGTGGGGGTATGGGGGATTCTCACCATGGTGCCCAATCTGGTCTCAAACAGCTGTGATCAAGTAGTGACCCTTCCCTCTACCTCCCCTTTCCCCAGCAGCAGTGATATATATCCTCCAACAGGGCCATGCCTACTCCAACATTGCCACACCTTATAGTCCCACTCCCTGGGCCAAGCATATTCAAACCACCATCCCGCCCATGAACAGTTGCTACCACTGAACTCTTCATCATGTAGTTTTTACTAATGCCCTAGGCAAGTTCCTGTTTAGTCCTACAGGAATATCTGTGCATTTATTCAGCCCAAGGCAAATACCTCTGCTTCTTAGACTCTAATTGCTGCCTTTGCATTGAAGATGTGTTTATTTCTTTACCAAATGCAGGTTTAAGTGATATACCCTTTAAAGAGTCAACAGCTTACCCAGGAATGAAACACCTCCAACAATAAATTATAGCACTAGCCTGCTAGTAAAATCAAGAAGGAAGGAAAAAGGAAAAACAAATGTTTAATGTCTACTTTAAATCATTTTTTTATGCAACTGAAGCCATGTAAGAGAGCTCTGACTTCTTTGTTTAATTGAGTATCCTCCAGGGTGAATTAGATGCCTTAAACTGGGCTCCAGTCTCTGTCTCACTGGCCAGTACACGGTCACATACTCTTCTACCTGTCAACCCCAGGCCATGTGTCCTCCATGGAGCATACCTCCCTAGAGCACGTTACCCCACCCCCTTTCCCCTTTTGACTTTTGTCCACTCATGTTTGTAAAACTATGAAGCTTTAAAAACTGAAAAGAAGTTGTATGCATTAGTATGCCCCAGGACTGTTTCTATATATTAGAATGCATGTTTCCAGCATGGCTACTGGAAGCCCATGCACACATCACCCACTGCATACCTACTTTATGGTGATAGCAGTCTCAGTATATTGGGCAGCAGACCTGTTAGACCCATTCCTTCATCAAACTGACCTTTTCCATCATATAATCTATCCATGCCCTACCCTTGGCCCCTGTGACCAGGCTTCCACACACCCCATACCTAGGTCTAGTTAGCCTGTGCTAATTTATGAATGTGTGTGAAAGGCGGAGGTTTTCTGAGAGCTCAAGGATGTGAGTGGGTGGTTCTTATCCTGCGTCTCCTCTACTTAGGTTTGTGGAGCCCATTGCAAAATATTGGACCTCATGTGGGAAGGAATGGGGACTTGCTCTTCTTCATATCAAGAAGCACTAAGCTGTTATAATGGTTCAAAGTGTCAAGTATGCCGCCGGTTCCATTGGTCATCTCTTGCAGCTCTAGACTAGGCTTTTAGGGATCCTCATCCACGCAGACCAGGTTTCCAGCTAAGAAACTGTGCCCGATCATGGCAAAAGGGATGTCTTTACCCAGCCAGCCACATAGCCTGTTCATCTTACCAGCACATATGGTGTCACATGCTTACACACTGAGCTAGATGGGAAAGAGACCATGAAGCTCAGAGCATCAAGGATAAGAAAGAAGTTGACCTAGCTAAGAGAGGGAGGTTTGGTATGGCAATGAGACCTCAGACTGAGATCAGCTGAGCACGTAAGAGTGAATCATGGTCTCTCATAGGCCACGCCTTCCTTCATTCACTCATAAGGCCTCCATTCATCTTTCATGCTTCCATTCATTTACTTATGGTCCATACCTCTGTGTATAATCCTTATGCCATTGAAAACATCTCTTCAGTCTGACCCCTGCTCCCTTATCACTGAGATTACGGTGACCCCAGACAATGTGTAAAGTTAAAAGCCATTCAGAAACACTAACACCATAGCTCAGAAAGTCCTGAACTAGCCCTCGGCCTCAGACCACCAGGAAGCATTGACATAGGGCACTCATCCTGGTTGCCTGTTGCCCCTAAGCCCCACTACCAGAAATCTCTGAGTATCTGAGGCAGGACATGATCCCTGAGCTGTAGATGTGGCTTTCACACAAGAGTCTTACCTCCAGATCCACCCCTCACCATCCACCCAACATCTTCATGACACCTGTGCTTCAGGGACGTAGTCACATTTCCACTCCCTGTCCCATTTCCCAGAGGTCATCCACAGGCATACAACAGAAGCATCTTTACTAGCCTTTCAAGGATGTGGGGCTGGATCTGGTGGTGCTGGAGCATGGACGTGCTGGTTGTTCTGGCCCTTGAGTCACAGTCAGTGAGCTCATGTCTAGTAGCAAACTCATAGAGTGAGGTCTAAAGAACCCATCTTCCGCATTTTCTGACCCCCACCTCCCCGATGCAATAAACAAGAAGATGCTATTAGAAGTTTTCAGGTATTAGAGATAACATATTTTTTCAGTATATTTTTATTGAATTTTTATTTATTTACATTTCAAATGTTACCCCTTCCCTGATTTCCTGTCCATAAATCCCCTATCCTATCCACCTCCCCCTTCTTCTATGAGGGTGTTCCCCTGCCCATACACCAACTCCTTCCCACCTCCCCACCTTGACATTCGCCTACAATAGGGGGTCCAGCCTTGGCAGGATCAAGAGCTTCTCCTCTCATTGGTGCCCAACAAGGCCATCTTCTGTTACATATGCAGCTGGAGCCATGGATCTGTTCATGTATACTCTTCAGATGGTGGTTTAGTCCCTGGGAGCACTGATTGGTTGGTACTGCAGTCCTCTCTGGAAATCAATCTGGAGGTTCCTCAGAAAATTAGCATAGTACCAACTACCTGAGGTGTTTGCAACCCCTTCAGCTCCTTCAATCCTTTCTCTAACTCCTCCAATGGGGACACCATTCTCATTTCAATGGTTGACTTTGAGCATCTGCCCCTGTATTTGTCAGGCTCTGGCAGAGCCTCTCAGGAGACATCAATATCATGCTCCGGTCAGCATGCACCTCTTGACATCCCCAATAGTGACTGGGTTTGGTGGCTGTATGTATATATGTTGGATTCCCAGGTAGGGCAGTCTCTGAATGGCCATTCCTTCAATTTCTGCTCCAAACTTTTTTTGCCTTATCTCCATCTATGAATACTTTGTTCCCCTTTCTAAGAAGGACTGAAGCATCCTTACTTTGGTGGTCCTTCTTCATGAGCTTCATGTGGTCTGTGGTTGGTATCTTGGGCAATTCAAACTTTTGACTAATATCCACTTATCAATGAGTATATACCATGTGTGGTTTTTTGTGACTGGGTATTTTCTAGTTCCCATTTGCCTATGAATTTCATGATGTCATTGTTTTTAATAGCTGAGTAGTGCTCCATTGTGTAGATGTACCACATTTTCTGTACCTTCCATATTCTGAGATCTTCAATTTCTTTCTTCAGAGACTTGAAGTTATTGTCGTACTGATCTTTCACCTGTTTGGTTATAGTCATACCAAGGTATTTTATATTATTGGTGACTATTGTGAAGGATGTCATATCCCTAATTTCTTTCTCAGCCTGTTTATCCTTTGAGTAGAGGAAGACTAGACTACTGATTTTCTTGAGTTAATTTTTATATCCAGCCACTCTGCTGAAGTTGTTTATCAGGTTTAGGAGTTCTCTGGTTGAATTTTTGGGGTCACTGAAGTATACTATCATATGATCTGCAAATAGTGATATTTTGACTTCTTTCCAATTTATATCCCTTTGACCTCCTTTTGTTGTCTGATTTCTCTAGCAAGGACTGCAAGTACTATATTGGAGAGAGAGAGAGAGAGAGAGAGAGAGAGAGAGAGAGAGAGAGAGAGAGAGAGAGAGAGAGAGAGAGAACCATGTATAGTCCTTGATTTTAGTGGGATTGCTTTAAGTTTCTCTCCATTTAGTTTGATGTTGGCTACTAATTAGCTGAATATTGCTTTTACTATGTTTAGGTGTGGGCCTTGAATTCCTGATCTTTCCAAAACTTTTGACATAAAGGGGTGTTGAATTTTGTCTCAGTATCTAAAGAGATGATCATGTGGCTTTTTTCTTTGAGTTTGTTTATATAATGGATTGTGTTAATTGACTTCTGTATATTGA
Organism: Rattus rattus; assembly: GCF_011064425.1. NCBI lineage: Eukaryota > Metazoa > Chordata > Mammalia > Rodentia > Muridae > Rattus > Rattus rattus. The sequence continues at coordinate 67,508,343 of NC_046166.1, forward strand.
ACCATCCCTGCATCCCTGGGATGAAACCTACTTAATCGTGATGGATGATCATTTTGATGTGTTCTTGGATTCAGTTTGCATCTGTATTCATAAGGGAAATTGTGCTGAAGTTCTCTTTGTTGGGTCTTTGTGTGGATTAGGCATGAGTGTAATTGCAGCTTTATAAAAGAAATTGAATAGTGTTTCTTCTGTTTCTATTTTGTGGAATAGTTTGGACAGTATTAGTATTATTAGATCTTCTATGAAGGTCTGATAGAATTCTGCATTAAACCCATCTGGTCCTGGGCTTTATTTTTGGTTGGGAGACATTTAATGACTACTTCATTTTCTTTAGGAGTTATGGGACTCTTTAGATGGTTTATCTGATCCTGATTTAACTTTGGTACTTGTTATCTCTCTAGAAAATTATCCATTTCATCCAGATTTTCCAGTTTTGTTGATTATATGCTTTTGTAGTAGGATCTGATGATTTTTTTTTAAATGTCTCCCTTGTCATTTCAGATTTTGTTAATTTGGATACTGTTTCTGTGCCCTCTGGTTAGCCTGGCTAAGGGTTTATCTCTCTTGTTGATTTTCTCAAAGACCCTGCTCCTGATTTTGTTAATTCTTTGTATAGTTCTTTTTGTTTCTTCTTGGTTGATTGCAGCCCTGAGTTTGATTATATCCTGCTGAGTGTTCCTCTTGAGTGTATTTGCTTCTTTTTGTTCTAGAGCTTTTAGGTGTGCTGTCAAGCTGTTGATGTATGCTCTCTCCAGTTTCTTTTTGGAAGCACTCAGAGTTTTCTTTTTAGCACTTCTATCATTGTATCCCATAAGTTTGGGTGTGTTGTGCCTTCATTTTCATTAAATTCTAAAATGTCTTTAATTTCTTTCTTTATTTCTTCCTTGACCAGGTTAGCATTGAGTAATGCATTGTTCAGCTTCCGTGTATATGTGGACTTTCTGTCATTTTTGTTGTTATTGAAGACCAGGCTTAATCTGTGCTGATCGGATAGGATGCATGAGATTATTTCAATCTTCTTGTACGTATTGAGGCCTGTTTTGTGCCTGATTATATGGTCAGTTTTGGAGACGATACCAGGAGGTGCTGAGAAGAAGGTATATTTTTTTGTCTTAGGATGAAATGTTTTATAGATATCTAGTATATCCCTTTGATTCATAACTTCTGTTAGTTTCTCTGTGTCTCTGTTTGGTGTGGTTTTGTGACCTGTCCATGGCTGAAAGTGGGGTGTTGAAGTCTCCCACTATTATTATGTGAGATGGAATGTGTGCTTTGAGTTTTAGTGAGGTTTCTTTTATTAATGTAGGTGCCCTTGCATTTGGAGCATAGATATTCAGGATTAAGAGTTCATCTTGGTGGATTTTTCCTTTGATGAATATGAAGTGTCCTTCCTTATCTTTTCTGATAACTTTTGGTTGAAAGTTTATTTTATTCATTATTAGAATGGCTACTCCAGCTTGTTTCTTCAGACCATTTGCTTGGAAAGTTGTTTTCCAGCCTTTTACTCTGAGGTAGTATCTTTTTCACTGAGGTACATTTCCTTTATGCACCAAAATATTGGTTCCTCTTTTCTTATCCAGTCTGTTAGTCTTAGTCCTTTTATTGAGGAATTGATTCCATTGATGTTGAGAAATATTAGGGACCAGTGATTATTGTTTCCTGTTATTTTGTTGTTAGAGGTGGAATTATGTTTGTGTGGCTGTCTTCTTTTGAGTTATTTGAAATTAGATAACTTCCTTGCTTTTTCTAGGATGTAGTTTTCCTCCTTGTATTGGAGTTTTCCATCTATTATCCTTTGTAGGGCTGGATTTCTGGAAAGATATTGTGTAAATTTGGTTTTGTCATGGAATACCTTGCTTTCTCCATCTATATTAATTGAGAGTTTTGATGGATATAGTGACCTGGGCTGGCATTTGTGTTCTCTTAGTGTCTGTATGACATCTGACCAGGATCTTCTGGCTTTCATAGACTCTGGTGAGAAGTCTGGTGTAATTCTGATAGGTTTTCCTTTTTATGTTACTTGACCTTTTCTCTTTCTGCTTTTGAAATTCTTTCTTTGTACATTTGGTGTTTTGACTATTATGTGACAGGAGGAATTTCTATTTTGGTCAGTCTAGTTGGAGTTCTGTAGGCTTCTTGTATGTTTATGGGCATTTCTTTCTTTAGGTTAGGGAAGTTTTCTTCTACAATTTTGTCGAAGTTATTTACTGGCCCTTTAAGTTGGGAGTCTTCACTCTCTTTTATACCTATTATCCTTAGGTTTGATCTTCTCATTGTGTCCTTGATTGCCCATATGTTTTGGGTTAGGAGTTTTTTGCGTTTTTCGTTTTCATTAATGGTAGTGCCAATCTTTTCTGTGGTATCTTCTGCCTCTGAGAGTCTGTCTTCTATCTCTTGTATTCTCTTGTTAATGCTTGTGTCTATGACTCCTGATCTCTTTTCTAGATTTTCTATTTCCAGGTTTGTCTCCCATTGTGATTTCTTTATTGCTTCTACTCCCATTTTTAGACTCTGGATGGTTTTGTTAATTCCTTCACCTGTTTAGTTGTGTTTTTCCATAATTCTTTAAGTTATTTTTATGTTTCCTCTTTAAGGCTTCTACCTGCTTACCTGTGTTGTCCTGTATTTCTTTAAGGGAGTTATTTATGTCCTTCTTATAGTTCCCTAACCTCACCTTGAGTTGTGATTTTAAATCAAAATCTTGCTTTTCTGGTGTATTGGGGTATCCAGGGCTTGCAGTGGTAGTATAACTGGGTTCTGATGATGCCAAGTGGCCTTGGTTTCTGTTGCTTAGGTTCTTGCCCTTGCCTCTCATCACATGCTTATCTCTGGTGTTAAATTGTCTTGTCTCTGACAATGGCTTGACCCTTCTATAAGTTTGTGTGTCAACACTCCTAGAGACCATTTTTTTCCCAGCAGGATCAGTGATCTCAGGATTGTCCACACTTTTGAGAATCTAGCTCTCTATCTACAGGATCTGAGTACAGAAAGCTGTGTCCCAGGGTCAGCTCCGGCCGCAAGAGGAAACTGAATGTATCCTCTCGCAGACTGCTTCTAGTTTCCTGTGTCCAGAGTCCTCTAGGCGGGTTCCTCTTGGGCCAGGAATGTGAACATAAGTGTTTTCAGGATTGTCTGCCCTTCTAAGAATCAAGCTTTGTCCCCATGGTATCTAGGTAGAGAGCTGTGTCCCAGGGTCAGCCCTGGGCACAGGCAGCTTACTTATATTGTAGTGCTTGAGTCTATACTGAGTTACAAATGATTCCCAGAGGGAAACATGACTTTAAGATTCTTTCCTAGCAATACCAATTGAGTCATCTTGCCTGGTTCCCTGATGCTCTCTCCTCAGGTGTGCAGCAGGTATATGCTTTAATGTTTAGCAGGTATGTGCTCAGCTCTAGGAACCCAGCTGATACCTATAGGGCATGGTTTCCACACAGGTGGATAATGTTGTGTTTAAGTCATTATACACATGACATTTAAGGAATAGTCAATACATTGAAAGATATATAGAAGTCAAAACATAATCATGATTTGTGCTAGAAGCTGAGGATAGGGAACTTAGGCAGTCCCTTGGGTCCTGGCTTTAAGATAATCAGAATGCAGCATCTCAGAGACTCAATGTCTAGTATATTTTGCTGACTACCTGGGCTCAAAAGAAAGGCATTTGGGAGACTGGGATGCCCTCTCACAAACTGGTTAAAAGAAACACCATCTTTAAGGTCTCAGATGGTGAAATATTTAGCCTCTGTTGAATGTTCTTACAGGTTTTGTGCATTCTGAGAGATGCACCTAGGCTAGTATGCTTACCATGGTCACCACACTCCCTGGCTCCCTGGCTGCTCTTGTCTCTTGCCCTATTATAGAGTCCATTCAGCCTCTACATCTGGAGCCTGGTTGAGGGGGGTGAGGTCAGACACAGTGTGCTCTGTAGATTCTGAATAATTTGAAAGCATTCAGGTGGCTGTGGTGGTCTTGGAATGCCCAGATAATGTCCCTTCTAACTCTGACCTGCTCAAGTCAAGAGTTCTTCACCTCTGGGAAGATCCCTGTACTCTCCATGATGTGCCCTTCCTTAGCCAAGCCAGCTTGCTGGGTTTGTCAGCTCCCACTTCTACACATAGAAGACAACCAAAGGCTCAACTGCTTTGGTTCTTGCTTAGGTTCTTCATGGAAGTGACATGAGGTATGAGGACGTGAATAGCTTGATTGGGATCATCTTTAAAACTCCAAATTCTGACAAACTCCTTCTTTGGGCATTCATTTCCTTTCACAATGCAGATGTGGCATGCATTCTCTGACGGGTATTTTTTTTTTTTAATTTGTACCCCCTTCCCTAACACATATTCATGATCTGATGTGGGTGTATGCTATGCCTACATGTGTGCTTGCATGTGGTAAAAATAAGGGCCGAGAAACACCTAAAGAAATGTTCAACATCGTTAGTCATAAGGGAAATGCAAATCAAAACAACCCTGAGATTTCACCTCACACCAGTGAGAATGGCTAAGATCAAAAACTCAGGTGACAGCAAATGCTGGCGAGGATGTGGAGAAAGAGGAACACTCCTCCATTGTTGGTGGGATTGCAGACTGGTACAACCATTCTGGAAATCAGTCTGGAGGTTCCTCAGAAAATTGGACATTGAACTGCCTGAGGATCCAGCTATACCTCTCCTGGGCATATACCCAAAAGATGCCCCAACATATAAAAAAGACACGTGCTCCACTATGTTCATCGCAGCCTTATTTATAATAGCCAGAAGCTGGAAAGAACCCAGATGCCCTTCAACAGAGGAATGGATACAGAAAATGTGGTACATCTACACAATGGAATATTACTCAGCTATCAAAAACAATGACTTTATGAAATTCGTAGGCAAATGGTTGGAACTGGAAAATATCATCCTGAGTGAGCTAACCCAATCACAGAAAGACATACATGGTATGTACTCATTGATAAGTGGCTATTAGCCCAAATGCTTGAATTACCCTAGATGCCTAGAACAAATGAAACTCAAGACGGATGATCAAAATGTGAATGCAGATCGCTCCTGAGAGACACAGCCAGAATACAGCAAATACAGAGGCGTATGCCAGCAGGAAACCACTGAACTGAGAACAGGACCCCCGTTGAAGGAATCAGAGAAAGAACTGGAAGAGCTTGAAGGAGCTCGAGACCCCATATGTACAGCAACGCCAACCAACCAGAGCTTCCAGGGACTAAGCCACCACCCAAAGACTATACATGGACTGACCCTGGACTCTGACCTCATAGGTAGCAATGAATATCCTAGTAAGAGCACCAGTGGAAGGGGAAGCCCTGGGTCCTGCTAAGACTGAACCCCCAGTGAACTAGACTGTTGGGGAGAGGGCAGCAATGGGGGAGGGTTGGGAGGGGAACACCCATAAGGAAGGAAGGGGAGGGGATGTTGCCGAAACCGGAAAGGGAATAACACCTCGAAATGTATATAAGAAATACTCAAGTTAATAATAAAAAAAAAATAAGGGACTTTGTTTCTGACACCCCCCAACTCAAAACAGAAGCAACATCATGACAGCCATTCCATCTAACTAGATGAGATTGTGGCCCTCCAAGCTGTGACATATTTCTTCACATTAATGAACCAAGATCAGATCAAGTTTTTACATGACAGCTGCAGGCTGCCATGGGTGAAATGAGACTTGTCACCTTTAGCTTCAAGAACAGGCGATGATGCTTTGCACACTCTTAAATCTATCACTGCCTGTTGGCCACTAAACTTGTGTGGTTGTTTGGGCTTAGTTATTTGGTGGCTCGAAGATGGGTAGAGAGGCATCTGCTGCCTTCCTAGCTGCCACTTCTTGCTCTAGGGCAGGAGGAGGGCTATTATTTGCAGGGTCAGGAATGCTGATTAAGCTTTTGTGTGGTTACCAAAAGAAGAGATTGTTCTAGTCTTTCTGGATGCTCATTTTGTTATTTAGCAAACATTGAGTGGTTGTCAAGGCTCTTGTAGCTTCTTGAAATACAATGCTGAGAAAGTCCCTGTCCTGAAGAATTTTATATTCCCAGGCATTCTGGGAAAAGACAGAAACAAACAATGAGAAAGCAGAATAATGTGAAGATAGTAGATCATGGTGGGTAGAGTTCTGCAGTAAAAAGAAGCTGTGGATGGACAGGCCAGGATTACAGTGAAGCTTATAAAATGGCCATGCTTGTTCCCATGGTGACTTGGGGAGGAGGGAGGAGTCCTGCTACCCACAAAATAGGAGAGTGTCAGAAACAGCGCCCCTAGTGTGCAAAGGCATCATGTACATGGAGTGTCGAATTCTCTGTTCTTACCTAGATAAGATACTTAGAGTAACAAGATACAAAAGTAATTTAAGGAAAGGTCCATATGGCTCTTGGTTTGAGTACAGACTCTCACAGCAGGGTAGGCATGGGCGTGAGACGGTTGATCTCATTGCATTAATAGTCAAAAATGGGTGAATACGGAGTCTCACAGTCTCATTTCTATTCAGTCCTGAACCTCAGCTCACTTAGCAATGTCACCCACGATTAGTGTGCCCCTTCTGACCTCAGTTACCCTAAGCTAGAAACTCCTCCCTCACAGACAAACTTGTGTCTTCTGGGTGTTTGTGGGTCCCATCAAGCTGATAGTCAGTGTTATCTGTCATGGGACCTCAGTGTGTTCTTTGTGCAGGAAATGAATCTGAGAACAAGCTGTATAGATCCAGCTGTGGGAGGTCAGCCTAAATGACAGCAAGAGAATGGTGGATGTAAGCCATTCTAGAATATCAGCCCTGGGGACAGGTTGGACATCTAGCAGTGGTCTCCGGATATTTTCTGTCTATACCAACTTTAATGACTTGCCATGGGCTGTAGTAGCAAATACATTGACTTTTGTCTAACATGTGTTTAGGATAAACAGCAAGGGCTGACATGTGGGAGCAGAGAAGTTGGGTGATGAAGTTGGACCACATCTGCCCTATACCCATTGGCTAAGCTTAATTTAGTTTAAAGCACAGCCAGCTCTCTAGTGCCTTTTCTTTACCATTTTTTGGACATGTCATAATTGGGTCATAATTTATTCCAATGAAAGCTAAGCAGTCAATTTTAAACAAAGCTATGCTGCCTCTGTGCTATCAATTGAGGCTTTTCTACCCTGTTTTTACCTCCCCAGCATTAAAACTGTTCTTCAGAAAGTAAACTAGGGAGTGATATCAAATTAACCACTGCATGTGTGTATACATGTGCACACACACACACACACACACACACGCTCACACTTACATATACGTACATGAACCCACAGACATATACATGAACATATATACATGCATATCTCATTACCAAATTGATAATAAATGCTTCAAATGAGAAAAAGAAACATCTGGCTGTGTACTGTGGCGAATGCATTCATCTCCTTAGCACTCAATCAGATGCAGAGACATTAGACATTGATGAGTAGAAGTATATCCCCAAATATACAACTTACATACTCTGAAGTAATATCAAAATTTTATATGAATGAGTTTAGTATTACTAGTGTTAAAAGTAGAGATGGGGGCCGGAGAGAAGATTCATCTGGTAAGAGACCTTCCTCCAGCTCCATGGGATTTGATTTTCTCTTCTGGCTTCCACTGGTACTGTACCCCATGCATCAAATACACACACACACACACACACACACACACACACACACACACACACACACACACACAGTAAATAAATAAATAAATAAAATAAACTGTGTAAATTTTACTTCTCAGATTGAAGTAAATTAGTTTGCACACTGGGTCTGCAACTCACAGACACCCAGCACACCTCATTCACCACTCCTGGTGTTAAATGTGGCATTCATGCTTTATGAAGTATTTTTGGCTTTCCAAAATAAAGTTATTTTACCCTAGATCCAAACTGATAGAATACTTATGAGAACCACTGTATGAAGTCTGAGTGCCTCTCTCCCATTTACCAACCCCATGTGGTTCTCGCATGCCCTCTAGAAGCCTTCCCCCTCTTCTTACCAAGCCCCTCCCTCTCCTTTCCATTCCTCTTCCCTCTCCCCGCTTCTCTACCTTTCCCTATCTTTCCACCCAACCAACAGTTTATCTCTATCCATACCTAATGTCTTTAGAATATAATGAATATTTTATAGTTTCTACACTGTAATTCTCTAATTCATGGAATTAAACACATTTATCAGATGGCTTCACTCCACACCAAAACATCACCAATGGTTTCAATAATGTCACACAGGGCACAGCAGTCCCACCAGGTTTGAATGCAGAATCCCTGCTGCTCCTGCAACCTGAGTCGTCTTGGGTCTAAACATCCTTTCCCATTATCTACATTTTGCAGCATAGATGTTTCTGGAGAGTTTGGGCAACATGTAGTCCTCTATTTAAATCTAAGACAAAGGTTGGTCCTTTCCCACCAGTTTGTCAGACCTTGTCAGGGTTCTCCATGAGGTCTGTGCTTAAGGGTACCAGAGTCCTAGTAGAGGGGTACAGGGAGAACAGATGGAGGGCTCTCAGAGGCACATCTGGCCCTCAACTGGAAAGTATGAATGGCCAAGTATAATGATTGGTGTGTTATGGTTTTCTATCCATTTCACCCTCAAGGACATCACTCCCACTCCCACTCCCACTCCCACATCCCAAGTGAGCCCCAACTATGGACCCAGCATGCAGGGGAGCTCCATGAAGAATAGCAGAGCAGATGGAGAGGCAAAAATAGATGTGCAGAAGTCTCTGTGGAGATCAGGCCCAGCCTCCTGAAGAAGGGGATGTGCCTAGTTGAAGGCCTTTTGAGAAGCAGGGAAAAGCAGTGGCCTGGAGGATGCTAGAGGCAGGAACACGGAAGAGACTCCTTTGGAGGCTGCTTAACTGCCATTCTGGACCGTCCTGCTGAGTTCCAGGAAAATGATGTGTTCCTTGTGAGATGCTAATCTGAGACATTATTTCTTCCTTCACCACAACTTCTGAACGGGCAGATGCTTATTCACATCTTAAGAGAAAATGATAATTATCTTCACAGATGTAATTCTCCCTGATTTTCACATAGGGATTTGTTTTTTAAATTGAAATGGATTATTATTGTGATTTCTTACTCCATGGTAATATACGCACAGAAAAATATTGGAAAACACAAAACAGAGAAAATACTTAATAACAATCTATGTTTTAACAACTGGAAAAATGTCTAGTTAACAACAGGTGCATAGTGTGGCCTGTGTCCTGCATGCGCACATACAGGAAGCTTTGCAAATGTGCTCAAGTGGCGTTAACTATGTACACTGCGGTTCTCATTCCACAGTGTGAAGTTTTCCCTCTATTCTCAACATTCCTCAAGATGACATTACACAACTGAAGAATTTTCCATTGTTCAACAGTGCAACTGTTCATTTCTTTTTTAAAAAATTTAGAACTTTTACATTTTTAATCATACCCCAAAAAGTCAAATAAGTGAAATATATGTAATTATAGTTAACTTTTAAATTTTTTTAATTTTTTATTAATAATATTGAGAGAGGGAGAAATACACACACACACACACACACAGAGAGAGAGAGAGAGAGAGAGAGAGAGAGAGAGAGAGAGAGAGGCAAAGAAAGCAACAGTGTGAGAGAGAGACAGAGACAGACAGTGAGAGGGAGAGAAAGAGGAAATTGCTTGATAGCCCAGGCTGGCCCCAAATTCACAATCCTCAAACATGAAAGCCATTGCTAAGGTGGGAATATAGGGGCACCTCCCTATAACCAGCCTTTGAATTACTTATATTTGATAATTTTGATAAGAGAAATCACAAGAGTTAAACAGAAATATATTTGAGGATGTCTTCATTTCCAAATTGTTCTATACATATTTAAACATCAATTAGAGGATAGAGTTACTCTTGAATAACTGGGGAGGGTTTTTGGTTAGTATTTTTATTCATTTATTTGCATATGTATGATGGACCTGGGCACTGAACTCATGTCCTTGTATAGGCTAGGCAAATGTTCAACCCGTGTGCTAGATCCCTAACTCCATTATATTTTATCTTCCTCAATGAGCCCTCAGGTTTTCTCTGAGACCAGACACCACAAAAATCTCAACATCTCTTATAGCTATAAGCTTCAAGCTCTCAAAATTTGATTCTCCAGGCCACGGCTGTCAGATAGTCATCCTGTAACTGGTGAGTGTGGAAGCTCACATCGTTCCTGACTTCCACCAAATTCCAGTTGGATCCACAAAGCATGTAATGAAGCGCCCGCAGTAGCTGTTGCCTGCCTCCATCTCCAGTTAGACCTCAAAGGTGGAGACCCTTGAGCTCAACTGCCTTTCTGATTCATGATTCTTATTATTTCTCTGTAGCCTGAGCTTTGTTCCTGATGATTTTTTTGGAGCTACTCAGAGAACACACCTACACATTGCCTCTGGCTTCTGAGAATAAGTGGCTAACATACGCTGCCTTGTGGATCTCAGAGATCTTGATCCTACTGTGCATTGATTGGTTTTTCCACACAGCCCAAGACTAAGCAGAGGTAGGCAATTGGCATTGTCGACTTGATATTAGATTGTCCAATGCAGGACACAGGGTGAGCCTGGCATTAAGCAGGCTGTAACATGAAGACAAGCAACTAAACATCATAAACAAGTGGCCATATTTTCCTGAGTCAGCTAAGGAGCTGGAAGAGAGCATAAGTACATAGACTGTTGTGCCCATTTCATAAACCTCAAAACACCACCCAGGACTGATTCCAATGCAGTCTCACTAGTCTCCTTATTTCAAGCTGAACCTTAGGCTATACTGCTGTCCCTGATACAGCAGGACGGGAGGGTAGAGGCTGTGCCCAGTTTTAGGCAAGCATTTATAGACGTAAGCAAACAAGCAAGGGGGTTTCTAACCTGGCATACATCTGACAGAATTTTGATGTCCTTTAACGTAATTGGCTCATACTATAAACTCAGCTTCTGCTTTCCTCCTGATTGGTGGTTGTTAGGAAGTGAAATGCCAGGGGCAGGCTTGAATCCTGGAGGCACTGGATTATTGAGAGAGTAGCCTAGAGACTGATATTAGAGTTCAACCTTAGGTCAGGTTCTCTAAGATGGAGTCGGAATCCAAGATCTGGTCTCTCAAGGGCACCCAGGAATACCTGACTTTCATGACTTCCACATCTGGGTCTTCTAAGAGTGTGTTGACAGTCCTCAGTTAAATTGTGTTTCTTTCCAACCTGGGAAGCTTCCAAATGAATGCTCTCGCTTTGTCTTCTCACTTTTTCCTTTCCATGTATTTTTGCTAAACAAGAGCAGCAGTCTATTAATATTTAAATATTATCCTGGGTTGGCTTATCTGTTCTCAGGGTCCCCATTTTAAGACACAGGTATTATCCCTATATCAGAGGTAGGATTGGTAAAGATCTTTGCCCAATCTGTTGGTTGCTGTTTTGTCCTTTGCCTTACAGAAGCTTTGAGGTTTTATGAGGTCTCATTTGTCGATTCTTGATTTTAGAGCATAAGCCATTGGTGTTTTGTTCAGGAAATTTTTCTCCAGTGCCCATGTGTTCCAGATTCTTTCCCACTTTTCCTTCTATTAATTCGAGTGTATCTGGTTTGATGTGGAGGTCCTTGATCCACTTGAATTTAAGCTTTGTACAGGGCAATAAGAATGGATCAAATTGCATTCTTTTACATGCTGACCACCAGCTGAACCAGCACCATTTGTTGAAAATGCTATCTTTTTTCCATTGGATGGTTTTAGCTCCTTTGTCAATGATCAATTGACCATAGATGTGTGTGTTGATTTCTGGGTCTTCAATTCTATTCCACTGATCTACCTTCCTGTCTTGGTATCAATACCATACAGTTTTTATCACTATTGGTCTGTAATACTGCTTTACGTCACGGATGGTGATTCTCGCAGAAGTTCTTTTATTGTTGAGAATAGTTTTGCTATCCTGGGTTTTTTGTTATTCCAAATGAATTTGCAAATTGCTCTACGGAAAATTGAGTTGGAATTTTGATGGGGATTGCATTGAATGTGTGGATCGCTTTTGGCAAAATGGCCATTTTTACTATATAAATCCTGCCAATCCATGAGCATGGGAGATCTTTCCATCTTCTGAGATCTTCAATTTCTTTCTTCAGAGACTTGAAGTTTTGCCATACAGATCTTTCACTTGCTTGGTTAGAGTCACACTGAGGTATTTTATATTATTTGAGACTATTGTGAAGGGTGTCATTTCCCTAATTTTGTTCTCAGCCCCTTTATCCTTTGAGTAAAGGAAGGCTACTGATTTGTTTGAGTTAATTTTTATACCCAGCTCCTTTGCTGAAGTTGTTTATCAGGCTTAATCATTCTGTAATGTAACATTTGGGGTCACATAAGTATACTATCATATGATCTACAAATAGTGATATTTGACTTCTTCCTTTCCAATTTGTATCCCTTTGATCTCCTTTTCATTGTCTGATTGCTCTGGCTAGGACTTTGAGTACTATATTGATTAAGTAGGGAGAGAGTGGGCAGCCTTGTTTAGTCCCTGATTTTAGTGGGATTGCTTCAAGTTTCTCTCCATTTAGTTTAATGTTGGCTACTGGTTTGTTGTATATTACCTTTACTATGTTTAGGTATGGAACTTGAATTCCTGATCTTTCCAGGACTTTTATCATGAAGCGGTGTTGAATTTTCTCAAATGCTTTCTCAGCATCTAATAAAATGGCCATGTGATATTTTTTCTTTGAGTTTGTTAATATAGTGGATAATGTTGATGGATTTCTGTATACTGAACCATGCCTGCAACCCTGGGAGGAAGCCTACTTGATCATAATGGCTGATCATTTTGATGTGTTCTTGGATTAAGTTTGTGAGAATTTTACTGCATATTTTTGCATCTATATTTTGCATCATAAGGGAAATCGGACTGATGTTCTCTTTCTTTGTTGGGTCTTTGTGTGGTGTAAGTATAAGCGTAATTGTGGCTTCATAGAAGGAATTTGGCAGTGCTCTGTCTGTTTCTGTTTTGAGGAATAATTTGGAAAGTATTGGTATGAGGACTACCATGAAGGTCTGACAGAATTCTGCACTAAACCCTTCTGGTCCTAGACTCTTTTTGGTTGGGAGACTTTTAATAACTGCTTCGATTTCTTTAGGAGTCATGGGGTTGTTTAGATGGCCTATCTGTTCCTGATTTAACTTTGCTACCTGACATTTGTCTAGAAAATTGTCCAGATTTTCAGTTTTGTTGAATATAGGCTTTTGTAGTAGGATCTAATGATTTTTTTAATGTCCTCAGACTCTGTAGTAATTAATGTATATCCTGTATCCTGTCTACTCTTCTAAACACAGTAACACAATCATTTCTTCTATGTCAGTGGGTATAAACTTAGGCTCTACACCTGGGCAGAACCTGGCCTTATCTACACCCTCCTCTATTCCAAATGTATCTGATCTTGGGAAGGCAAGGGGTTGCCTCAGTCAATTCCTGATTCTGTCTTGGGAGCTGTGTCTTCTGATAATCATTTTCCCACTGTGGTAAAACATCCTTGTAAGAAAACTCAGCTTATTCCAACAGTATCAGAAACTAAGGTATCAGGGCACATTTGTAACTGCCACACATGCCACATACACACTGAAAAAGGACCTGCCTCATAAAGACTTTAATGTCATTTGAATTGTGATTTCGGACCCTTAATGGGCTGCTCAAAAGAATCATGGGAAAAAATCCTCTCAAAAAGGAGATCTGGTTGACCCTGATTTAGGAGGGAATAATAGCCACTTTGCCTCATGAAACCACCTCATATGTCTTCATTAAAAGCTCCTTGGAAATTCATGATGTAGAACCCACTGAGCTAATCATACACAACCTTTGGGGGTAAATTTTTCTGTAGCCCACTCTAAGCACTCTCTGGAGTGCTTGCCATTTTGTTTGTTTTAACCAGGACTCTCAGCTGGGTTCTTTGTCCTTCCGGAAGGCAGAAATGTCAGGAGAAACATTTCCTGACCAACATACCTACTTGCTGTTAGCACCAAGGTTTGTACATGCATTTGCTTAGAGAGAAGCCTTATCCTTGGGCTGCTTCTCAGGGCTTGATTCATATTGCGTTTTGTTAGGGACTCACTTCTATCTTAGGTGTCACATTTAACCCCATCTACACCCTTGGTTTGCATATGCCACCTTAGTGAGGCTGATTATCATACAGAATAGGAAAGTCCTGATGGGTTAGAAGGAGGACTTTACTACAGTTGAAACCTCTGAAGTGTGGCATCACACAGGTGGGGATTTGGAAAATCAGGGAATGGAAATGAGGAGTTGAAACTTCTATTTAGGAGCTTCCGTGGTCACCCGATGTCCATGTGGATTTTCTGTCCTCAGCATCACAGGCAAAATTATGTTTGGGATTCCTGTGCCAGAATAAATGTTATAAATTTTATGGTGACCTCTTGAGAGATAAGAAACATTTCATGATCTTTTGAAAGGATTTTCTGTTTTACACACTCCATTTTTTTGTGTGCTGAAATAAGTTTACCCAAGACACAGATTCATCCCTTAGTGTAAGCACCTGCATATCCTGTCAAATAAAATAAAATTACTCAACAGTACAGTGGGAAGTACATGGATTTTAGATGAAGCAGAATTTCACTGCTGAATCTCACTCCCACTCCAAGTAGTTGATATTGTAACTGGTGTCTTATGGGGGCTCACTGCTTCCTTACATGCATATGCAGTATATACAAGCTGGGTCTGGTGGGTATTAACAAGTTACAGGGAAGAAGCTAAAAGGAAAGGCCATTGGCTAGGTGATGTGAGTTGTATTATCTGCAACCTTCACAGATAGCCAGGGGCTGGAGAGCCAGTTGCACTTTGGCCAGATTCCCTTAGGCTTGGTAGAGACCTCATTAGTGATCATGTCTGAAGCTGCTGTTTACAGAAGGAAATGACCAGATAGAAACCTGGGCACTGACAATACAGGAAAACAAAACAGGGAATCCAAAATAAGGCAAAAGTTTTAGAAACTTAAACAGACAAACCTGGGCACTGGCAATGCAGAAAAAGAAAACAGGGAGTCCAAAATAGGGCAAAAGTCTTAGAAACTTTAACATATGGTTTTGTCATATTTTTCTGATATAACCAAAGACAGACCTGTTATACAGTGATCAAAATGAGTGTCAATTTTGTAGCAGAGTTTTCAAAAGCATAATCATAGAGAGCTGCCCACGGTCACATTCAACTCCATTTACCCACAATCTTCTTGGGACAAGCTGCTTCCTCACAGTGACGTGGAGCCCTTCGTCAAGGTGATGAACACACCCCAGGAGTGCTATAGATGTTACACAGTGATTGTCAGGGACACACATGCTCATTCCAATCAAATGCTGTGGCTGGCATGCACAGGACTTCTAATTTTGCAGAAGACAGGGTACTCAAGGACCCAGCTCTCCGTGAAGGTAGCAGCACAATCAAGACATGTCATCTAGCCAATGGCCTGTCCTTTCTGCTTCTTCCCTGTGATTTGTTAATTCCCACTAGTGCACACAGCATATGCATATGGAGAAACAGTGAGTCTCCAGAATGATTTGTAAGTCATATGATTTGTAAGACATACCTACTTTTTCTTATTGTCCAGCAAATGGAGTGTATTTTTGGATTATAATTGTTGGTTTCTCCATTGCTGACAGTAAACAAAGTAAAATGGAAAAATTGTTACTGGCTACAGGACGTAGAGGGTATGGCCCATTGAGGCAGAGAAGACAGGCACAGGACCAACCCTGGATGAAGCTAGAAGCTGTCTGATCACACCCTGGAGGATCAAGAGACAGGGAAATGAGTGCTGGGGCTCAGATGCCTTTCTTCTTTCTTCCTTTTTTATTTAGTCCAAGATTCTAGCCCTTAGGATGGTGCGACAGACATATAGGACAGGTCTTCTGAGGCTAGTCGATCTTCTCTGAGGTGCACCTCGCTAATGCCCTAGGCATTGCAAAATCCAATCATGATGAGGATTAAATCAGTTTTAACTAATATTTTTGTAAAATAACCCATGCAATCTCCATTAATTCATTATTTAAAAAACCTGCAAACTGTCTAGAACTCAAGGGGAAAAAGAGAAGGATCAGAAAAGCTGGTCAGTGGTATTTGTCGGGGTTTTTATTTTGGGAAAATATTGAGAAGAGTTTCCCCTAGGATGATCTGAGCTGTACATCATTGAGTATATGACATTGTGTTAAGCAGATTGTAGACTATCATCTATACAATGTTGTTTTGAGGCAGAAGGTTCTAGAACTGCCTCATCATCTTAGTGGGTCTGCTTAGTCTTTTGCACTTGGCTGACCTTGGCACATTGTGACCTTGGTAGTGGGGATATAACCATAGCAGCTTCCAGTTCTGAGTTAATCTTCCCAGAATGACAGTAGGAACAATAAGGCAAATCTTTACCCAGCAAAGATCTGAGTTGCTTTAACAGGCTGGCAACTGTTTGTCTTTCCAGTGAGTCTGTGCATTTTCTCAGTCATTCATTTCTTCAGTGAACATTTATCAAAAACCTCCTGCATCGCAGGAATTGGAAGGTACTAGGTATGAAATGAGGAGTTCATTAAAGTCACCCCTGCCCTGGGAAAGAAATGAGATGATTAGATTTTTGTTTTAAGTCCATTGTTTTAAAAATATGCTCAAATATCTCAAATACTAAAAAGAACAAGGTATCTAAACAAACATTGAAAAAACAAACATTGATAGTTGCTTAGTACCTTAGGGTGTATCTCTCTATATTTTCCTTTGGGTGTTGTTATGTGTGAGAGTGTGTATGTGTGTGTGTGTGTGTGTGTGTGTGTGTGTGTACATGTGTGTGTATGTGTGTGTGTATGTGTGAGTGTGTGTCTCTATGTGTGTGAGTGTGTGTATGTATGTATATTTTCATATGTAAATGTATATTGATGTGTATCTAATTTATGTGTGGAATTATTTTTAAATCAGAGTAAGTAATTATTCAAAGTAAGTAATTATTAAGATTTAATCAGATTATGCAAGATATCTCCCTAGCTGGTCTATGGAGAGCAGGGAGTCCAGACTTCTGGTAGTTTTGTTTTGTTTTCTGTATTTCATGTTGTACCTAATACTCTGCTTCATTATTTGTGAATTAAGCTCAATTAGACAAGAAGCACAATTAAGCTAGATTAGACAGTTAAGCGTGTAGCACGTTTTATCAACTATTTTCCCAAAAAAGAATTTCCTAGGGTGAGAACTTTCCAAGGCCTTGGCTGGCTTCTTCTAAAGTAAGACCAAGAACCACACATTCAGTGTTCAGGGGAGGTACAGTCCAACTGCACCTTACCTAGCTGTCAGCAGAGACAGCGTGATGGTAAAGACAGCTGCTCTCACTGAAATGATCACGTTCACCTTCACAATCCCTACGAACCATTCAGAAATGGATTGAGCAGTTCTGACACTTTAAAAAATCAGGAATAAATTCACCCAAGTTACTTTAACCTCGGTTGCTGCAATTTTCACAGCACAGCACTTAAAAATGTGTAGCTCATTACACACTGGGCATGGAATGGATTCTTCAGAAACAGAATCTGATAACAAGACAGTGTTGGCTGGAGGGATAGTTGATCTTCTGTGTAACGTTTGCATATTTAATTTAAGGGGAATCAGATAGTTTTATATTTGTTTACGATATTTTCACATCTTATATTTGAAAAGTAGACATCAACATTTATTTTTAAATTAAGACAAATCAGCTCACCTCTTCTGAATGAGAATGGCTACACGTCTAAGTGACTAAATAAGGAATTTAAATTTTCAATCATCTCTTTGCCGAAATAATCATTGGCTATGAGGCAACTCTCTGCAATCTTGCCTGACTTCTGAAAGGGTAAGCATACTTACAATTTACTTGTGTCAGAATTCATTTGCATCATGCTCGAGGAAGTGGCGTACGCTTAAGTGTCATCTCTACTCTGTTAGTATCCTGTCAGTCTGAAGCAAAATATGACAACCCCCAAGAAGCCTTGCCCTCCTCCGAGTCTTTCTGAGAACCCAGAAGTAGCCTGTAGTAGGCTGCTCCCTGAACTCTTAGGAATAGGTGTGCTTCCAGTTTGATTCTAACTGGGCTTGCATTTCACTGGCCAGAGGTAGTCTAGGTTGTGTTTCGGTCGCTATGTGTAATAAAGTGTGTTCCCTATATATTGTGTTGATAAATGCATCCTCCATTTCTTCACTGGAAGAAAATCAGTTTAAAAGATTAAAAAGGTGTCACCAAGTATAAAGTAATTTGCCAGTGATGAGTGCAGAATGGGAAGTGACTTTACTGCAAACACTAGCTCACAGTCTCCTCGCCTGTGACCATACGAAGCCTGTTCACCAGGACATGGAGGGTAAAAGGGAGATAGGAAGAGGAGTGGAGACAGTGGAATGAAGCCACATAGTGATGTCCATGTTGCCAGGCATAAATATCATGGATGAAATAAACCTGTCAGGGTATTCAGGCAATTACATTAATTTTTAAAATTAGAGAAACTATTTGAGAACAATTTGTGTAACCATTAACCGGTGAACTCAGAATTATCCCTCCATGCATTAAATAAAAACCAGGAAGACCACTGTCCTAACCAGCACTCAAACCCCACATGAAAGCTAAAATTTATGATTCTTTTGTCCTCATCTTTAGTGAGGTATCTTGGGAGCTTTGGGCGTTTCTCTCAGGAGAGACTCAGCACCGAGGAAAGTTCTGGAGTGATCCAGCACTGTTGACTTAAAATATTCCCTTCCAGCAATAAAAGTTCTAGCAGACTGTAGGTAAGAAACAAGGTCAGAAATCATGGCTTGTCAAACACTGTCCACATTGTTTTGCATTCATTACTTTTAATTTTCAAAGGTAGATTGACTTTTCCTTATCAGATCTCTCTGTGTAACAATATCAAGAATAGCAAAGCTTGCGTAGAAAAATAAGTATGTGTTTTATGAACGAGGGGCACTGAAGGGTGAATTCATTCACAGCTATAGAGACAATGGTATGTGTGTCAAACTGGGGCTCCCAAGCTGCCCTTTGGTACTTCAAGGAAAGGCAGGCAGTGAGGTTTTATATTGGTCTGTGCGATGGTTAATCTTGATTGTTGGCGTGATAGATGTAAAATTAGCCTGTAAACAAACCATTAAATATAGGATGGATCATGTAGAATAGGTTAATTGAGGAGGGAAGGCCCATCATAGGGGTAGCACAATTATGTAGGTTGTGACCCTGAATGAATGAAACAGGGGAAGTTAGCGGAGCAGAGCATTCATTTGCCTCTCCCTATTATGAATGCAATGTGACCAGCCGCCTGCTTTTGCTTCTTTCACTACACCCTCCCTGCAAGAATAGTCCACATCCCTGGAGCTGTCAGCCAGAATAAACCCTTTCCTCCTTAACTTATGTGTGTCAGATATTGGTCACAGCTAATCCTACAGCAAAGAAACACCTTATCCACAGACCAGTGTTTTTTTGGTTTTTTTTTTTTTTTCAGACTACAAGTTTAGAAGGCAAATTGATATTTCAGGTCACTAATTAACTTGAATTAGACTTAGACAGAAGCTCAACCCACATCAACATAAATCACCAGTGCACTTGGTTTAATTAATTGCTCGTATTACACTCCACCTGAAGAGTTAAATCTCTTTCAGCCTGTGGACTCCAGACTTTCATATTGTCAGCAGAAGTGGACTTTTTGACGTCATTACAGGTCCCTCATGTGGCAAACCAATGAATGATTCTTACTTTTATGTCTACCTCACATTTTTACATCCTCTCAAGTGCTTTGCAAATCTTTTTATCTTGAAAAGTCCTCTTATTTGGGCCTCCCTACAATACACCTCCTAACTGCCTGCTCCTTCCCTGTTGCTTTACTTGTGTGGTCCCAACCTTGCCTGCTCCTCTTGCTTTGACTCAGCCTGAGTTTGGTTGGATTCATTGTCAGCTCTGACTTGTGGTTGCCCCAGTGCATTAGTCATGGCATAGCTTCTGGGGGGTAAGAAACAGAGTGAGATAGAAAAGACCTGTCACCACTGGGCTCATGATCCACTGGAAATAACCAAATAACTTATCATATTTTATGTTAAAAGCCACATTTCTGCTCAGACCCCAGTAGCACTTAGTGAAAAACCTCACCACCATCCCCTCATCAGGTTTGACAGACCCTCTAGCCTACAATGTTCAGCTGCAATGCTAACAGTCCTTTCAGACCTCACTGACACCATCCTCTTGCTATGTAGCCCCCTCCTTAAGCTCAAGCTCATCCTTCCCATATGTAATAGCAAGTGTCTATTGTAGTACTTTCCAATTTTGTCCACCAGGTCTGCATCAACTGTTTGTAACCTGGAGCCAGACACTAACCCCACAGTACATAGGCTTCTTTCTAGTTCATTGCTAGCTGCATGGCTGTTGAATCAATAAGAAGGAGTGGCCACAATTAGCTTGCTATTTCTGTTCACAAATGTTAATTACATGTTGATTTTGGTTAGTCTAACATATAAAAGTCAATCGAATTGTTAGTTTTCTATCAATAAAGATGCATAGTACTACCAAAATTGCTATTATCGCTTTTTAGTGTTTAAATATAATGACTACAGGAATAAACACAAATACTGTAACATGAGATTTCATACCTTTTCACTTAGAGGTAGAAAAGCATATTTTCCGGTGTAGCTACCCTGGTTTGAGTTGAGACACTATACTCTGTGCTTTGTGGAACAAAAATCTTAAGCACTGTTCTCACAGCAGCCTGGGCTTATGCCATACAAGACATTTCTTCATTTTTTAATGAAAAGTGTATGTTGCTTTTAGAGACATGCTTCCTGCAAGTCTTTTTCTGTTGGTTTGGTGATATTTTTCCTATGCCTTAATCTTTTATAAAGTAGGCACAGCATGCTAACATCTCTGAGCGAAATGTGTATGAGGTCAAGTAGTGCAGATGTAACCTTGAGGTTATGCATGAGTCCCCATGACTACCCAGTCCTCACTGTGCCCAGGAGAGAAGGGAGATGAGCAGATGCGCATAGTGACAGTTTGTGTCTAACACCAGTAGAAGAAGCATCAATGGGAGATCTTACTATCTCCACAGTCAGGTTGCCTGCAGATATTGTAGATGGCAAGAAGAAGGCGTGCAGATTCCATTGTATCTCTCCAGGGTCCTGAAACTAAGGCAGCTTCACGGTGAATCCCAATTCTATTTCATACTGCACCCAGAAAGCAACCCTACACACGTCCAGGTTCATCTACCCCTCACTTATCCAAAAGTGCATAGCATGATATTATGATATGCTTTACTTTATGATATATTTTATGATGCTGGCAATTAGAATCTTTAATCCTGGGGATCCTGTCTGAGGTCAAATGAGCATCCTGTTCCCTGTGGGGTGAAGGGTGTGAGGGGCCCCTCATTCCATTTGCTGTCATAGCTAGACAGGTGCTTTTCCTTGGCAGATCTCTTCAGAGGGAAAATAGGTTAATGAAGAAACAAACACGGCTTTGAAATTCAAACCCGGTGCCCTTAATTAAATGAGCAGAATGTGTTGACTCACTCCTCTCTCCTCATTTATTAAGCAGGAGAAATGACTCAGACACTGCAGTTTGTGCAGATTTGGTGAATGTGCTTGTCATCCGTGGGTCATATACAGAGTTCTTCTACTGCACTTAATGTTAATACCCCATGGTTTCACAAAAATTGGCACATTCTTTGAAAGAATATTAACTTACTTTCCTTTATTTACCAATATAGGACTTTCTGATTAAAACACAGCGAAGACAATCTAATATCTTCATTCAGGGCTCAGTGATTAAATGTCATAGCAGGACCATCTGTGACCTTCAGTGATCTTAGGGGATCATAGGTGACCTTCAGTGACCTACAATTTTTGAATTTACTTATACTGAATTTTAATCTCTATGAACTCAGAACTAGAAGGGGCATGACTTGCCCTCTGAAAGGAGACAGGAATTAATGGTTTTGAATACGTGACCTCAACATCTTATGTTGTGTGTGTTATAATTCCCAAGTGTCAGAGCATGTTGTCTCTCCAAGGTGACTGACAGCATCTGCAGGAAGCACTTCTGTTGATTTGATTCTCAGCCTCTGTTCTCCTAGGCTTCACACACTCAAAGAACCTGAGCATTGCAGAGAGCAAAAGTGCACATGCGAATACAAAGAAATAGTGTGGCTTCTAAATAAGTAAATAATATTAATTTGTTGATTTTCTAATTGAACTGTTAAACTTCTATTACAAAAGTTCTCAGGTAATTCAACCCACTTAAAATGAATGAGAAAGGTCGCATTGATTGTATATTCCATACTATTTTAGTAGCCATTACAAACTTTGAAATGAAAACACATAACAAGAATCTAGTTCACATGACACCTATTACTGTTGATTTTAACATTAAAATATTTGCATAGGAAAGTGCAGTCGTTTTGCTATGTTTTAAGAAAGGTTTTAATGCCTTGCCATTTCCTTAGTTATATTTAATATATATAAAGTTGGCAGAATATATATGAACCTTTAGTGTATTCATTGCAATGTTCTTAAATAAAATATTTTAAAAATCACTTTAAAATCAAATGGCTAAGAGTAGTTCTGATACATAAAATAGTATGTTCTACTTTTAAAAGTCAATGAACTGGGACCAGAGAGATGGTTTAGCAGTTAAGAGTGTTTTCTGCTTTTCAAAGCACCTGAGTATTTTTGGTTCCAAGCACCCATGCTGCGTGGCTCACAACCACCCAAAGCTCCAGCACCAGGAGATCCCACACCCTCTACTCACTTCTACCAACACCCACACGGACGTGGTATATACATACACAGACATACAATATACATATAATAGTAAGAGTCTGGACAGATGACTCAGTGAGTAAGAGCACTAGCTGCTCTCACAGAGGTTCCAGGTTCATTTTCCAGTACCTACAAGACATCTCAGTCTCCCGTATTTCAATATCTAGGGGATCTAGCATCATCCTCTAGCTTGCAAGGGCACTAGCCTCACATGATACACTTACATACATTCAAGTAAAAGGCTTATGCACATAAAATGAAAAGAAATAAATTCCAAAAATCTTAATGTTTTCTTAATTAACAAAAAGATCAATTGGAAGGTTTCAGATTCTATCACAATATGATGTATCAAGCATATAATATTTTAATGGACATATAGCTTATAATTGTTTAATTAGATCTATATGTAGGTAAATATATAGATTTAATGTTTGTATATTTACATATGTGCTTTAATCATATGCCAATATGCATAAGAGTTCCACAGTCTCTATTATAAAGTTAAATTTTTATCTGTAGATAATATATATACAATGAAACATGCATGCATATGTGCATATATACATGTGCACATGCATGTGAACATACACACATGCACACAAAAACACATATAGATTTCCAAATCAATTATACATGGAATTCAAGCCCTTTTCTCCTATTTCTGCCCCAGTGTCTCCCTCCAATTCAATACAAATAAATTCGGATGTTTTTTGTGTGATTTCATCTCTGTGAGAAGGCGATTGGAAGAACCCTGCAGGGCCTTCTTGCACAAGCCCTGCAAAGCATTCATGAATTTATGAATCCACGAATATTAGAGGCTATGGCCCTTGGCTGTGTCATTCCCCTGCACTCTCCTTGTGGGTCTGACATACTCCCACAGGTCAGTGCACGGCACAAGCCAGCTCCAGGTCCTGAAGTACATACATCAGAGTGTGGCAAGGGTCTGAAGAGGCTGTTGACAGGTCACTCTCAAGGCTCCTGTGCAATGGTCCCTGGTGAGAATTCTGTTAAGCATAAGCATACATGGATTTTATCGTTGAGGGCAGTTATTTTCTCATTTTCTTCGAACAGTAAAGAAACATTGTGGTTTAATTTGAAGATACATAAGGAAAATATGTCTCTTTGGGAATTTCCTGCCAGAGTGATTTGTCAACAGGAAGGTAACTATTACTAGGATGGCATTTATCAAGTGCCCTGCTTGCCTCTGCCCCTACAGCTAGGCAGAACCAGGAGGCAATTATGTAAGGAAGAGTCAGGGTTCCCAGTGTGGCCTAGCAGTCCTTCTTTCTTATGTCAGTTCTCAGTCATTTTCCTTCATGCTTCTCAATAATTCAGCTGGGGAATCATATGAAATTGAAAATAAATTTTAAATTCATAAACTGCTTTAAGCTAACAGAGTATTTGAAGCACGGGTCACTAGGATTTGATACAAGAGAACATGGGAAGTTTCCAGATATAAAATTAACATAAAAGACATTTATTAGTTAAATGAGCATTGCATTAATATATTTTGTTAGAAAGAGCATATTTTCATAATGTAGGTGTTTGGAAAACCCAGCCCTTGGCCTTCACAATACATCAAGTTTTACAGGGCTGACTAGAGATCTGTTAATAACAAAGTTTTAATAATACCAGGAAAGTAGTATGTTTATAACTATTTATTCCAGGATAAACTACCCTTTTGACATGACCAATACTAATAAATATTCCTCATCAAATTCCAAAAGCTCTTATCTTCCTCACTTACATGAAGGTAGTAAGCATTTGTTGAATCTGGTAAATAAGAACCAAGGCTTGCTATAGATTTCAAATCCTCTGCAGACACAAAGGTAAACCCAGTGCCTACTGTGGTGCTGTGGCCTCATCCCAATATGATGCTCTAATGAACCCATTGTGCTACAGTTGTACTATGATCAAACCAATCACATTATTGATTCAAGAGAAGGCTGTCTAAAGATCCCTTTCTTGAGATGAAATCCCTTAACGTCCTAAGGAAAGGGAAGTTATTATATATTAGTGCATTCCCTGTTGGTAAGGTTCTTATATGCCTAAGGTATCAAGTTTACTGAATGCCTAAGGACTAAATGCCCATGCTAACTTATTTCAAGCTGAGATGCCTGTGGTCTGTGGTGTCCCCCTGACACAATTCTAAGAACAGATTATCACTCATCAACAGGGCAGGTATGAAGTGGAAAAAAACACTACTATATCTGAACGAGAGTATGTATTATATGACACTCTTGATTGTGCCACCCCTGAAAGCGTTAAATGGTTAGTTTGGCCCAAAGTTGATTCAGGAGAAATATATCTGAAGTCCCCTAAAGAATAGAGGGTCAGTGGTGAAACCAAACTGTAATGTAAAGGCACAAAGTTTACCATGATCAAACACTGTGAACTTAGGAAAATGTCTTCTATTCTGGATTATTTATTTCAATGATAAATGAAAACTTAACTTGAAGGACGCCCTGCATGGAGACTTAGCCCTTGGTTTCCACCCAGTACTGGTCATGTAGAAGACTATGCCTTTTATGACTATCTCCTTTGAATCTGGGCTTTTAAATGAAGCAAAATTGTATCTGCAGAACTGGAAGGCATCCCAGGAGCATCTTGGCTTGAGAACGAGATGACCACATAATACTACTTCTTTTTTTACTCTCACTGCCATTTTATCATTGTTATAATTGTGTAAAAGAAATGTAATTATTGAAAGCAGGAATTTGGAGCACAGATATTCAGAACTGAGAGTTCATCTTGGTAGATTTTTCCTCTGATGAGCATAAAATGGCCTTCCCCGACTTTTTTTTTTTTTTTGATAACTTATGGTTGAAAGTCAATTTTATTCAATATTAAAATGGATGCTCATGCTTATTTCTTGGGACCATTTGCTTGGAAAATTTTTCCAGCCTTTTACTCTGAGGTAGTGTCTGTGTTTGTTACTGATATGCATTTCCTGTAAGCAGCAAAACTCTGGGTCCTGTTTATGTATCCAGTCTGTTAGTCTGTGTCTTTTTATGGGGAAATTGATTCCATTTATATTAAGAGATATTAAGGACCAGTGACTGTTGCTTCTTGTTATTTTTCTTGTTAAAAGTGGAATTAATTTTGTGTGGCTATCTTCTTTGGGTTTGTTGAAAGAAGATTAATTTTTTACTTATTCTTGGGAATAGTTTCCCTCCTTGGGTGGGAGTTTTCCATCTATTGTCCTTTGTAGGGCTGGGTTTGTGGTAAATTATTGTTTAAATTTGGTTTTGTCATGGAATATCTTGGTGTCACCATGTATGCTAATTTAGAATTTTACTGGGTATAGTAGCCTTGGCTGGCATTTTTGTTCTCTTAGGGGCTCTATAATATCTGATAGGGATCTTTTGGCTTTTAGAATCTCTGTTGAGAAGTCTGGTGTAATTCTGACAGATCTGCCTGTATATGTTACTTGACCTTTTTTCCCTTACTGCTTTTAATATCCTTTCTTTGTTTCATGCATTTGGTGTTTTGATTATTATGTCATGGGAGAAATTTCTTTTCTGGTCCAATGTATTTGGAGTTCGGTAGGCTTCTTGTATGTTTATGGGCATTTCTTTCTTAAGGTTAGGGAAGGAAGACCAAAGTGTGGATTCTGCAGTCCTACTTAGAAGAGGGAACAAAATACTCAGGTAGAGTGTGGGAGGAATTTGGGAGGAAGAAAGGAGGGGGAGAGGAAAAAGGGGAGAAAGAATCAGGTGTGGGAGGAGACAGTGGAGATATACAGAGGGCCGGGAAATTGAACAGAGTTATGTACGGATGGGGGATGGGGAACAGAGCATAGCCAACAGAAAGTCCCAGATGCCAGGAAAGTAAGAGGCTCCCAGGTCCCAACAGGGAAGACATTAGCGGAAATATCCAACAAAGGAGAGAGGGAATCTGTAGAGACCATATTCTAAGGTTAGGTATGGCCCCTGGTTGAGGAATGGGGCTACCCACCCTTCTCAAAATTTTAACCCAGAATTGCTCCTGTCTAAAGGAAATATAGGGACAAAGAGTGGAGCAGAGACTGATGGAACAGCCATCCAGAGACTGCCCCACCTGGGGATCCAGCCCATATGCAGCCCCCAAACCCAGTCACTATTGCTGATGCCAAGAAGCACTTGCTGACAGGAACCTGATAGGGATGTCTCCTGAGAGGTTCTGCCAGATGCACATGCTTGCAGCTCACCATCTCACTAAGCACAGGGACCCTTACAGAGGAGTTAGGGGAAGGACTGAAGTAGTTGAAGGGATTTGCAATCCTATAGGAAGACCAACAATATCAACCAACCAACTCCCCAGAGCTCCCAGGGACTAAACCACCAACCAAAGAATACATATGGAGGAACTCAAGGCTCCAGCTGCGTATGTAGAAAGGGATGGCCTTATCTGGCATCAATAGGAGGGGAGGTTCTTGGTTCTGTGAAGGCTTGATGCCACAGCATAAGGGAATGCTAGGGTGATGAGGTGGGAGTGGGAGGGTAGGGGAGCATCCTCATAGAAGCAGGGGGAGGTGGTGGAATAAGGACTTTCAGATGGGAAACTGGGAAGGGGGATAACATTTGAAATGTAAATAAATAGAATAACCAATAACCATTTTTTTAAAAAAATTACTATATTAAAATGAACAGATACAGCTATAATATAGTTGTGCAATGACAACTAGTTAAATGAAGATAATTTTTATAATGAAACAAATTTTATAATGAAACAAATGAAATAACTCAACCCCCCAACTTCTTGCTATTGATTTTATAAACTGTAATTTTACACATTAATATTCATCAGCATAAATTTATAATTATTTTATCTGTTTCTTTCAAATAGTACAGAAAAAACTGAAGTTGCAAATCAAATTGATGTTGCTATTTTTCATGCGTATACAAATATGTGTGTGTATGTATATAGTTTTCACATGTGTGTTTATTTACTCTTATGGAGAAACTCATTTTCAATGGTTTGAAATTATATCTGAGGTCCTTTCATTTCAACTTAAAGAACTCCCCTCAGGAAAAATGTTGGGGTCAATTTCATTTTTAATGAACTCATTTGTCTTTCATTTTTCTGCAAGTGCCTTAACTTTTATCTCTTTCTTGGGGATACATGTGCAGTATATCCAGTTCCCATTCTTGCTGCTTCTTACAGTTCTCTACTGAGGGATCCTGGCTTTGTGCTGTGTTCTCTCAGTTTTTGACTATGTATTGGTTTTGATTCTACCCTGCACTGAAGCGATTGGTAACACCCAAGCCCAGTCATGGTGATACCCAGAGTACAGAGCAAATGGGCTCTAATGTCACACAGGGAATCACTCCCAGGAGCATCCTCATGGGTGTTATCTGAACATTTCACTGAATTGAACTGGATCGCAAGCCCTCTGTTGGACACAGTTCTTGCAAGAAACAAAGAAATTTCCTTAATTCGAAGAGGTAGTTTATGTAGGATAAGATGAATATTACATTACCATCCATCCACTCTATCCAGTACATGCATGGTCCTAAGAGACTGCTCTTTGATGTAAGAAACCCAATAGGAGGCTTGAGAGACTCAGAAAGGAAACTGCACACCTATACAAAGGGGACATTCCTGTTTCAGTTCAATGTAAAGCACATTCAGCATTTAAAATTGAATTAAATCTATTAAGCTATCTATTTTGTAGATCTTAGTGATTATCCCCTACACTGTGATCCATGGGGAGTAGACAAAGCTGCCTTCTTTGTAGGCAATGACCTTTTCCCTAGTCTATAAACTGACCCAACTCAAGGGCAATCATCAAGAACAAATGAGCTTCTAATTAAATTTTCACCTCTTCAATAGAGGAAAGAACTAAACCAAAGAATGTCGACCTCCTTTCATGGGCAAAGGTATCTTTGATTTTCAAGAGCAAAGACTCACTTTAATGTAGCTGAGCTGTCTTCGATGTAAGAGAATCCCCTCTGAGTCATGATCACGGAAGCACCAAGTGTGTCTTGCATAACTTTTCTGGGTGTTTCCTTGATGCCTTCACAACCTTCTGATAACATATCTCTCTGTTGTAGTGACCCAAGGAGGTGTGTCTCTGGTCTCTGACATGTGTCCAGATCCTGGAATTCCAGACAATGGCAGAAGAGCAGGCTCTGACTTCAGGTAGGAAACAAAACAAAGGAAAATGAGTTATTTTTCAACATTTATGCCTGGGATGTCATTTTTAACTCATTTGCACTATGGATGGAAAGAAATAACTTGTCAATAATTAAAAGCTGCAGTATGTGCAAGACTCAAGACAAATTGTGGGGATAATTTCCAGGCACCTAACATTAATAGCTTCAGAAACTGAGCTCAGCTAAAACTTTGTCTCTGAAAAGTATGTGAAAAAATTGTCTTCGGATTTTCTTTTATTTAAATCTGTGCCACTTGATATTCTAATGCTGAAAAATAAAGAACACAGAAATTTTATTATAGCTTCATGATTATTGCCTCAAAATTTTAAGGTGACAAATATTGTTGGCCTTCAGTGACATTTACTTCTAAGATGCTGCCAGTCATTTTAAAATTATGAAGAGCTGGAGACCCCCCCTCTCCTGTGCTATACCTTGATGCAGTTGGGATTACAGCCGCTCCAGGGCTTTGGATTTCTTTCTGTCTCTCAGTTTGGAAACTTTATGTTTGTCACTCTACATGAGCATCTAGTAAACAAGATTAATCTGAAGGAAATCAAGAGTGAAGGGCACAAGAAAGGAGTTTTCCTCCCTTATAATCTGCTCATTTGTTTGAGAGATAGACAGAATTAAAGCTACTGACATGAGCTGAAAGGCTGTGCTAGCCATGCATTGGGAAGGGGTGGAGGTTCAAAGAGCTGGACACAGCAGCAATCCCATTAAAGAAGAGGAGGAATCGTGACACTTGTCGGTGGGATGGCTGTCACGAAGTCACTGCTATCCCTCACGTCCCTGTCACCACTTACACAGAGCAGTAGACAGAGTGAGTTTTTAAGAAGAGTTTTATTTAAGATGCTGGACTGGAAAATCTAAGGTCGAGGGGCCACGTGTAGCAAAGTCACAAAGTGAATCAGGATATTGAATGAGAGATTGGGAGCCTGGTTGAATGAAAATGCTTGAGTCCCTTTCCCTCTTCCTCTCCCTCTCCCCTCCCACTCCACTTCTTCCTACCCGACTCTCTTTAAGGAGACATTAAGATCCCTACCCTGATCTGCGCTATGATTCACTTAACCAAAACCACCTCCTAGCTCCTACCTTTAAAGAAGGCAGCTGTATTGGGTTCTCACACCTATAACAAGCTCTTGGATTTAACCATCAAAATCCACACATACTAAATCAAAGCATCCACCATGGTTTTTTGTAGGAAAAAAGGAAACAAAATACAGATGTGACAAAAGCACCTCCAAATGCTCCATTTTAAATTTCAGGCTCCAAGATTAATAGTTTAAAGGTCAGAGGCTTAGATACTTAGCCAAAGATGGTGACTTGGTTACTTTTAGTTTAATGTTGTTTTAGTTTACTTTTGTTTGCTGTTTTATTTTGCTGTTGCTGTTGTTGTACGCTTGACATGTTAGAGTAGCATGGGAAGAAGGAATCTCCATTGAGCGATTGTTTTCATAAACTTTGCCTGTAGGTAGATCTGAGGGCATTTTCTCCATCAATAATTGATGGCGGAGGGGCCAGCTCACTAGGGATGGTGCTGGGCTGTATACATTGCCTGCCTTTGGATCCTTTCCTCAACTAGGCTGCTTTGTCTTAGCCTCACTAGAAGATCCACCTAGTCTTACTGCAACCTGATGTGAAAAGGCTGTTTAGAATCCATGAGAGGTCTCTCCTTTTCTGAGGAGAAGG
The DNA here is from genome assembly GCF_011064425.1 of Rattus rattus. Taxonomy (NCBI): domain Eukaryota; kingdom Metazoa; phylum Chordata; class Mammalia; order Rodentia; family Muridae; genus Rattus; species Rattus rattus. The sequence goes on from NC_046166.1 coordinate 67,538,934, forward strand.
GGGAAAGGGTGGATGGTCGGGGAGGTGAGAGGGAGGGACTGGGAGGAAAGGAGGGAGGGGGAGCTGCAATAGGGATAAGAAGCAAATAAATAACTTGATAAGAGAGAGAGAGAGAGAGAGAGAGAGAGAGAGAGAGAAATGGAAGAAAGAAAGAAAGGAAGGAAAGAAAGGAAGGAAGGAAGGAAGGAAGGAAGGAAGGAAGGAAGGAAGGAAGGAAGGAAGAAGGAACAAACTAGGCTGAGCCTCATGGGAAGCAAGCAAGTAAGTAGCACTCTTCCATGGCTTCTGCTTCAGTTCCTGCTTCCAGGTACCTGCCTCAAAGTCCTGCCCTGACATACCCGCATGACGGTGTACTACAACCTGTAAACCAAACACACGTTCCTTACCATCCCATCCCTTCTTTTTGTTCAGTGTTTAATCACAGCAACGGAAAGAGAATTAGGGCAGATAGAACAGAAAGAGTGGGGTTATTTGCTAGACTCGACCATGCTGCTTGGGAGAGTGTCTTAGTGTTTCTACATCTGTAATAAAATGTTGACAAAAATACAAGTTGGGGAGGAAAGGGTTTATTTGGTTTATACTTCCACATCACAGTTCATCATTGGGGGAATTCGGGACAGGAACTCAAAGAAGGCAGGAACCTGGAGTCAGAAGCTTACTAGCTTGTTCCCCATAGCCTGCTCAGCCGGCCTTCTTAATTTCACTCGGGACCACTAGCCTAGGAATGGCACCACCCACAATGGGGCTGGGCCTCCTCCATCAAACACTAATTTTAAAAAACCCCACAGCTAGATTTTATGGAGGCATGTTCTCAGTTGAGGTTCCCTCCTTCCACAATACTCTAGCTTATATCAGGTTGACATAAAACTAGCCAGCATAAGGAGATTTATGAAAAGGATTTGAACTTTGGCCTGGGAAGATTATTGAGCTCAGAGAGTAAGGAGCTATAGTGAACGTTCAAAATATAGGACTGTCCATGGAGACACAGACAATTGAGTTCTGGCTTGTGGGGCTTCAGAGAGAAGCAAAGATTCTGTTAGGGCTGTTAGGTAGTTTGTATTAGCAACTTTTGAAGATGAAACCTGTATTTTACTGAGGCTGTAGATACTAGGCTATAGATACCAGTCAGTAGATGCTGAAAAATCACCTGTGAATAACCAGAGGCCACCATGTTTGAGGTAAAAATCTTCTCAGAAGTATTTCTTTTGGGTCAGCACAAAAAAGCTATGGTCCAGAGAGTGATGACATAGCAACTTGTAAGATAATATGCCCCACATGGTACTGCCTTAAAGGCATGAAGGAGCCATGGTGTGCAGTTGAGGCTTGGCACTTTATGGCGTGGTCAGCATCTTACTGACTAGTGGTCAGAAAGACCAATGATAAAGGTGCACCCTCCATTGAAATCGAGACCTCAGCAAAAGGGAGATGTCATAACCATGAGACTACCTCAAGCACAAGGTGTATAGTGAAGCCAACCTGAGATTGCAAGATAGGCTGTGTCTGTTGTGGAGGACAGAAATGGAGGAGAGTGAATGGGCCCATGCTCTTTAGATCACTACTAAGTCCCAGATGCTTCACATTGCACTCTTTATGCTGTGGAGTTTGCTTTTGTTGAATCAGACTGTAACTTGTAACTGTGTCTTGTTTTCTCTCTTAGACAAAGAAACTATATATATATATATATATATATATATATATATATATATATATATATATGCAGAAGAGTCATAGTTAAGAGACTTTGATTTTTAAAAAGACCTTAAACTTTTAAAGTGTTGGAATCTCAAAGCTAGACCATGTTTTATGTTGTGATATTAACTGCCTAACATGAGGCAAGGGGAAGCAGTCTTAATCTGCTTCTGAAGACATCTACAGTCTTCTCTGTTATTATCCCAACTTTTCTGAGTCTCCCTGTTCTTCAAGCATTCAATATCCAAGACTATAACTACTTGGAATTTTCTGGAAAGAAAATTTAAAGAGTGTTTTGATTTTATTTTGAGGTTTCATGAGACTTTATTGCTAGGCAATTCTTCCTTTCTGATGTAGGAGGATTACTTTGACTTGACTGAATGGGCAGCCTAGAACCTTATTGCAAGGTTGGTTGGATGCTAGTGTTATCTATGGCTTATTTCTTCCCAAGATGAGGAGGAAGAAATTCTGATGTTGTTCATGAGTGTGATATCAGCTATAAGGTTTTTATGTTGACCTTCACTGGATTGATGTAGTAATCTGGTTTGTATTTGTTTGGATTTAACACAAATGGATGTAAGATTTTTGAAATCTATTTTCTACATCTACAGAGATGATTTCAGATTACATAGTTAAATTGTTAATATTTTGGGTTGATACATTTCCAATGTAGCAGTCTCAAATTCAGTGATAACATTGATATGGCCAAGAAGTGTTGGATCTTTACAACATCCTGTCCTTTTCTGGTGTTAGAGAAGAAAGTCTCTGCATGCCAAGCAAGCATCTTCCTGTGGACTGTCACCACCTGACATGATACTGCCTTGCTTCTGTGCTGGTAGATTTCACTTGCTAAAAGTTCACATACATCTTACACACAGTTTCCTTATGTACAATCCTATAAGGACTTTGTATTGTCTCACTGTTTCAGTCATGTTTAGCTTATAAATTAATTGGGAAATCTTCCCTCTAGAATATTCTAAAACAGTTTGTACATACAAGGTTGGCAATGGCTTTTCCTGCAATGCTCAGGGAATTCACTGATGAATCTACCAGGAGAGGACTTTTCTCAGGAAACATCTTTAGCCAATGACTTGCCATCCCCTTCACGTACATATCACCTTTCCTTACCTGTTTATAACTTTTATCTTGCCAAGGATTTCCAGTTTTCATTCAAGTTAACAAGCTTACTGACACGAGACTTTTCATTGTACTTTCTACACTCTTAACTTTGAGTTTTAAAAGTGCACCTAGTTAGCATTTCCATAATGAACGATTTTTGTCTTTAAGGCAGCATATAACATATTAGATTTTATTTATGGAATTTTAAATTATAATCTGTTTTATTTTGCATGTCCTACCTCTGCCTACATCTGTTCTCTAACAGCTTCCTGTGTCCTCTATCCCACAGGAATTCAGTTTTCATGTTACATGAGCCATTCTTTTTACACACACACACACACACACACACACACACACACACACACACACACACACACGAGAGAGAGAGAGAGAGAGAGAGAGAGAGAACATACAGATTTTTCAGTTATTTTGCTTAATATAATTATATCCAGGGATATCCATTTTTCTGCACATTTCATAATTCTGTTCTTCATGGTTAAATAAAATTTCACTATGTGTATATACCATATTTAAAATATTAGACTTATTTTATATGTATAAGCATGTTGCTTACATGTATATATTTGTAACGTGTTCATGTCAGCTGCCCTCAGAAGTCAGACAGTGTCAGATGCCCCTGGAAATGGAGTTAACAGGTGGTAGTGTGTTACCAAGTGAGTGCTGGGAGCTTAACCCATGATTTCTCCGAGATCAGCTAGTGTCCTTAACCACTGAGCCATCTTTCCAGCCCCTGTACCACATTTCTACAATCTATTCTTCAAGGCATGGGTATGTGGGTTAATTCTGTTTCTGAGTCTTTTAAATTAATAGTCATGTCACAGCTCAGATTCCTTACATTCACATTTTCTCTTTTGATTTATTGATCTGATGCCCAGTATTATTGATTCTCTAGGAAATGACAATAATGCTGCTTTTGCCGGATTTTCTTTGCATTTTTTTAAACTTCAGTTTCATAGATTTGGCCATCATTAGTTTGCTTGTTCTTTTCATTCCATTACCCTCTGCTCACCATTTGAACCACGGACTTTGTCTGTTGTTCTTTTGTCTCATTTCTAGAATCGAAGAGGTCAATGGTCTAAGGTCATTCTTCCTCAGCCTTTTCTGTCTTCATTCTTTATGCTGCCTTCTATAGTGTGTATATTTCTCTCCCTGGTGCCCATGCATGCAGGCAGACTACTCAGACACAGACAACTGTCAATTTATTACTACTACTTTATTGTTAAGACTATGTTCATCCCTAGTAAGCATTCCTTTCAAGTTACCTTGAAAGGGAATGTATGGTTTTCCTTTTTACTGTAAAAACATTTTGTTTCCAGTGCTAAGATTAAAATAGTGGCTTGTGCATTCCCATATAGTGCTGTACCACCCACCACCTTTGCCCCCAGTTCCAGTTTTCAGTAACATTTTCCACTCTAAAATCACACTCATTAATACTAAAGTGTCTCCTTAGAAACCTCTTTAAGCACAGGGAATCTGTCAAACTCACAGTGATAAATAGGGCCTACGAATTTCTCAGTTTTTGTTAGACAACTTTATTTCATCATTGACAACAAAAATATAATGTTTTCTTTGAAGTTAAAGATACATTTTAATGAAAATTTATGATAGAAAGTATAATCTTATCAATCAAAGTTTGTCAGCCATCTAGATAAGTAGGTACTCAGTGGAGAGACAAACAGCCAGTTGGTTCAGATGTCAATCATACAGGTCCTTTGTCCCCATGACTAACACCTCTGAAATTCCAAACCATACTGGAGAGGCACTGTGGATTTACAAAATATATATATAGTAAAATTCAAAACCATTCTTGCTTTGCAGGGAACTCTCTTAGGTGGCCTTGGCCTTTTCTGTGTGAAGGTTCATGGTCCTTGCTTGAACACTGCATTCACCATCTGGGAACACAGTGGAAAGATTCTATTAAGTCTTTATGTTGATTTACAAGAACTTTGATTTTTACATAGCCTCGGAAAGGGTCTTTATTCAAGGATCAGTGGGTCACACCATGAAAACAGATGCCTAGGCACACAAACTGCATCTCTACAGCCCATGGGAGGAAAGATACTATTCAGAGGTGTGGTTCCAGGCATTGTAAGCAAAGTTGGGTAGGACTGAATTGGAGGTCATCTGCCCCAGTAGTTGTCATTGTGCTGTGACCACTGGCATCAGATGCACATGACCTGATCTTATTGATGATACTTACTCTCTATTTTCCACGGGGCTGCAGAACTCAGGTGTGTTCATGCACAGTCTGACCCACCCTGCCCTGTCAGAATGCCTAAGTCTTGAAGTGAGGCACGAAAGCAGCTGGCCTGCAGGTTTACTACACTGCTGATGTCCACAACACAGAGGGAACATTTTTCTTTTTTCCCTCCAAAATTTTAGCACTGCTTTTAGTGGAAATAAGTTCCGTTCTTTCTAAATTCTTATAGTCAATACTAATGACTATTACATTATCCAAATAAATTCCCGATGTGGTCAAGATGAGCTGGACTTTATTATAGCAGACACTATAATTATATGTAGTTTGAGACTCCTTTTTCTTTAAAGAAGGTTCACTTTATTAAGTTAGCAAAATATCTATCATCTAGTTTTGTGTGAGTTATTATTGTTTCTTTGGAAACCTTTGTATTTTTCTTAAGGCAATCTAAATATTAATCCCAGTGTTATCAATAAATTATTCAAAGCTAATGGAGCCTAACACAAAGCTTTCCTTCCGGAATTAAGTTTATGGGAGAATAGTTTCCGAAGTATTTCTTACCACTGACCACTGTCTAAAAGACCAAGTATATTCATTAAAACTGAAGAATTGTGGGTAAGATTGATAGAAACTTGGGTACCAATGTGGGAAGGATACTGTGTTAGGGAAGGATCCTGACCTCTACTGTCTGTCTAGTTACTGTTCTCTGCAGACATAGCTCTTGTATGTTCATCAATACAATCATCCTCACTTTTTAAAGAGAATTTTCTTTTCAGTGCTGGGAACTGGACCCAGAATTTCATACCTTCTCTGCAAACATTCTACCATCCGTACTGTCCGCAACGATCAGCCCTCTATACTTTTTCCCTAGTGCTGGGCTAGAACTTAGAACTCTGCAAATGCTAGGCAAATACCTCAACACAGCAATATCCTTAGTGCCTAAGTACCATTGTTTGTTGTTTGTTTTTAATTCATTTGTTTGATTATTAACTTTGGGTCTAGGTCTTGATGTCAAGTCCAGACTGGCCTCAAACTCACATTTCCCCCACCTCAGCCTCTGGGATGTGTGTGAGCTACCTATGCTGACTCAGTGAATGTATTCTCTTGAAATAAATTAACTTAACAATGCATCTAGCCGGGTAGACACTGGTTTTTGGTGTTTCCTTTTTGAGATGATGTCTCAGTGCAAAGCCCGGATTGGCTTTGAACTTGTAGATATTCTCCTGCCTCAGCCTTTCAAGTGTTGAGGTTATATGTGCCTTTGACCACACTTTCTCTCTCTGTGCATGGTTTTCTTTTTCTTCTTTTTTAACTGTAATAGAGATTGTGTCATACTTTGGGCCTAAGGCAAGGCCAGTGCTCCACTACTTAGGTATATCCCACTCCTTACAATTAGAATCTAAACATTAAGCATTGCTGTCACATGGTTATGTTCTAAGACACGAAGTTAGAGCTTCTTGAAGGCAAGTCTCTGTTGATGTTGATTATTTATTACAAGGATGACTGCAATGCCTACATTTTCTTTTACATAGCGACCTTGATGGATCCCTGGGCCCCATAGGGTACAAGTTTCACAAAGCACCTAGATAGGGAGGAGGTCCTACCTTTAGACCAGTATTCTAAGCAGCAAACACCCTCAGTACTGGATGGGGCCGGTACTGAAAGCATACACTGTTGGGACTTCACTTGAACCAGGGCTTCCTGTTCCTAAGCACAATGGGGCAGGTTCTTTCTGAATATTGCTCCTAATTTATATTTTAGATAATATCATAAGAACTAGAGGTGACACTAAATGGAGAAAACTTCCTGAATGTGCCCAGCCCATGGTTCCTCATCAGTTCCACTGTCCCTTCCTTTCCATTGTGTTTCACTGAGGGAACTCCTCTAGATACCAATCTGTGCTACCCAGAACCAGATTTCTGAGTTCATAGTCCAGAATAGTCAGCAGTTTCTGTTTCCTGCCTTAATTTTAGAGTTCCATGTTTGTGTCTTATAGTAATGCCCACAGCCCCTGTGCACTTGGCTCTTGCTACATGCAAAATGGAGCCAACACATGTGGAGACAGAGTTTTCAGTAATAGAATTGGAAATCCCACCATATTTTTCTTAGGATGGAAGACATCTTTGTGCAAGCCACTATCCTCCCTCCTTACTCAGCTAGCTCCTCTCTGTCTCAAAGTCTTGGTGCCCCAGCTCTCTGAAGCCTACTCTGCCAGCCTCCACAGCCGCCCCATGCCTATGACATTTATTTGTGTTCTGTTCCTATTGTCTTGTTAAATCATGAGGTCCCGAAGGAAAGGGGACAGGCCTTATTGATTTTATCTTTTATTGCTGTGCCCAAGTCATGGTAGACACTTTTATTTTCTGTTGAATTGGATTAAACTGAAGCTAACAAGCCTATCCCTAGGGATATGTGATCACAGCCTCATTAGTACTGTGTTAAGCCAATTAAGTTAGCCACTGCTGGTCAGGGAAGGGATTAACGACTGTTAGGGGTAAAAAAAAACTATATAAGAAAAGAAGTGTGGAGGATAGCAGAGTAAAGTTATGACCCAAAGGTGAAGCATGTCATTTACGACTGATGGGGACATATCTATGCTCTGCTAATGATTTTTGTTCCTATATGTAAGCGCTATTTTACTCTCATGGTGTAACATTAATTCTTCATTTTATTTTGTAACTGCTCTTTATGAAGTTGCTGATAGCAGATGGTATCTGTTGCCATCGATAGAAGGAAAGGCACATAACTGAAGCACATAAAAGAAAACTGACTTGACCAGTGAGAAGGAGAAATGGGTTAGTTCTGCTCTCCATGAGATGTTGCTCACTTCTGTGTCCCTAGAAGGCCATCTTCCTTCGCATGCAGCATATTAGTGGTGCTATCCAGAATAACTGCAGGGTTGTGATGGAGCTCTCTTCCCTCTAAACCTCTTTAAAGAACCCATAGTCTATCAGGCAGGGAATGAGTCCAGCGTTCTTTAAGTGAGCAATGATTTTCCACTAAATCTATCTCAGAATTATTTCTAAGTTATGGGGTATGAGAGAAATGCAGCTATGTTCACCACAAAGTCCCTGTGGTCTTAATGTTTGATTGTCCAAGGTGTCCATGTGACACCATTCCTTTCTCTCCATTCACGGAGTGAATACTGGAGAGGCATAGACTGGGCTAAGTTTCTGTTTTGCTTTTTTTCGAGACAGTCTCTTTGTATATTGCTGGATGGCCTTTAACTTCTAGCGATCCTCTTATTTTAGCCCCTCAGTATTGGGGTTATAATCCAGAGCCCCTGAGCCTAGCTTAGGGCTCTGGCTCTGTATAAACAGGCACAATTTTGTTCCTGTCCCTATGTGTTTTTGTGTTGATTCTTTTTATGTTTTCCCATTTTAATTCCTCATGAGGAAGAATTCAGTTGTACTTATCAGGTAGGGGCAGAGCACACAAGCAAATCTTCGTGTGCTAGATAATCTTGTTTATTACTTCAGGGCCTCTGCACTTTCCAGGATGTTCCCTCTCCATTCTCCCAACAGAGCTAAGAGATGTGGTTTCGTATCTGACCCCATGAGGCCAACCCTGTATCCTCTAGCTGATCCACAGGGCCTTGTCCCTCTTGCCACCCAAGAATGACCCTTCATTCTCCTTCTTTACTGTCCATGTACTCTCTAGGTTCATATAGCACTTACCACAAGTGACCAGTATATATATACATATATATGTATATATACATGTATATATACATATACAGACAATATACATATATATATATATTGAAGCACATAAAAAATTAAAAACACATATATACACATATATACATATATATATGGGCTTTGTTTATAAATTTAAGAAGCATGGTGCATGTTTTCTCCCCTAGCAAGGGGGTAGCCTCCATAAATAGGACAGCAGCTTTATCATTCATCCTCACTTTCTCAGTTTGGAACCCAGCATGGGGTTCACAGTGAGCATTTGGTAATTACTTATTAAATCATTCACTTTCACTTTTAGAGGGGTTACATATTTACACATTATAAGGGAGCAATAAATGTTGATAAGGGATGCAGATGTTGATCCATGGATAATTTTTCAGAAGCATCATTATTCTGTGTGATAGAGCTACTGTGAGGATACCCATAGATGACTTCCGGTATCCATGACGCCCAAACCATTCACATATGACATTGATTGTCTTAATAACAAGAAGGTAATGCTGCTGCTGTGCTGTCAGTAAGCAGCATCCAGTCTGTTTTTCCATTGGTTTTATCAATAAAATAGTCAACTTACTTGCAAAAAAAAAAAAAGTATCTTACAGAGTAGAATTAAGAAAATAGGCAAAGCTAATCAACCTGGGAAGCCCTGGGAAGTATTACCTCGGGACTGGAAAAGCTTCCACTCTTTTTTTCATCCATTTTCACTCCAAGTTTGGAAGTAGGACTCAGAAAATAAAACTCTGTCCTTATTGTTCCAAAGCCAAGCCTTGTCTTATTGCACTAGCCAGTGTCTGTGTCAGCAAATGGTTCCATTAATACTCAGTTAACTAGCAGGAACACTGAAGAAAGAGTGGGGCCTGCCTCATCATTCTCTGTGCAGAGGAGCAAGCCAGTACAGTAGTCTGCACACCTGAAAACCTGCTTTTGAATTTGCAACAAAAATGCCCCTTCCATGCTCCAAAGTGTCTTCAGGATTAGAGAGTAATTGAAGAACTCAACACTTTTCTGTGGCCTCCCTAGGAGGCAAGCGTATAGCTTTCTGGAAACTCGCGGTTGCTAAGAAACTAAACAAGCCTAAGAAAAGCATTTGCCGAAGAGGACTGCTCCTCTGAAGAATGACAGTACAACTTTAAGGGCTGTTTAAAGAGGTCCCATGTTGTCCTCCTTGCCCTGGGGAAGCTTTCTGTATCTCTAACAAAGGGCACATTGAGAGTGTTTCAGGTGTAATTCAGCAGTCAATGGCTGGTCAATGGACTTAAGAGTGAGGAGATTCTCAAATCTTCTCTACCTTTCAGTGTTCATAAAAGCATGTGATTTGTGAATGTGTGTGTGTGTGTGTGTGTGTGTGTGTGTGTGTGTATAGACTATCATTTAAGCATGAATTAATCTGTTAACTTAGAAATGCAAAGGACAGCTAATGAACTGGTTATTCAATTCTGTCAACAACCTGTCTGAGAACAACCTCAGTGGGAATGCACAGTAGAATCTGTTTCTTAGTTATTCAGATAAAGGAATGAGGTGAAGTAGAAATTATAGAGCCCTTTTTTCAGATGGGGCCTAACTCTTAGATGTTCATTCATGTGCTATATAAGAATAATAGACTATGAAACTTGCCTGGTGCTATTCAGGAATGGTAATTCTCTTGGGGGCTAAAGGAAGCATGAGATGTCAGCTTCTAGGATACCTGGAAGGGGAGTGGACTTTTCAGAATAAACACTTGGATATACAGTATAACAGTTGTTTTACCACCATCAGTTCATTTGGTGACATAGACAGGGGAGCAGAGCTAGGGAGGGAGGAGTGGTCTAGATGTCTATTATATTTAACTAACACCCATAGGAGGTGAATGAGTTCAAGTCATTCTTGAATTGTGTTGTGTGCTCCTATAACCTGACTTCCTGAATTGTATTAGGGATGCTGCAGAGGCTCCCTATCCAGAGGTGAGAAGGAGGGAAGATAGGAAAGCATTGATTTGGCATATTTGTAGAGAACCATGTGCTCTTCTACACTGTTCTCTGTCTCTCACTCTTTCTCTGTTTTCTCTCTCTCTCTCTCTCTCTCTCTCTCTCTCTCTCTCTCGCTCTCGCTCTCTCTCTCGCTCTCGCTCTCGCTCTGGCTCTCACTCTGTGTGTGTGTGTGTGTGTGTCTGTGTGTGTGTGTGTGTGTGTGTGTGTGTGCATGCACAGGCCCATGTATGCACACATATGGGTAAGTGGGTGTTTATTTGATTTCCAACATGCATTATTATATATTGAATATTTGATAAGTGTTTACCAAAAATTGGAAATAACCATGTGCTCCATGATAAACAGGGATGGTGCCTCCTTATATAATACCTGAGATATTCATGCCCTCACAATGTCAAGTGACAATGTCTTGGATTAATATTGATGTCTTCTGGGGACTAGCCTTCTACCTAGGGACCTATGCTATGTTGAATAAGAGCTGTCTTTGTGAACTGGCACTGAGCCACCTATCTCTCAGTGAAGGTAACAGTATATTAGATATTTTGCTCTCGACAGATTTTAATGAAAGTTTGAAAGAAAGAATCTATCGTTCTCCTGGAATGGACAACAATGTAAATAGGCAAAGGATTTACAGCTTTGATGCCTGGGAAGTTACTAATTCCTAGTCAGACAAAGGGAAAGTGGTACCATACCTTAGTCACATGGAAAAGCCAAAGCAATAGAGCACATGGAAGACAGGGGCATGCTGGTGGGGGAGTCAGAAACAGTGATGCTGGGGAGGAGGAATCTATTTCTTCCTCTGGTGGTGTCCACTGTGGTTTTGCTGGCTTTGTATGTTCCAGGTGGCCTAATAAATAGAGGAGAGAAAGTTATAAGGGGGAGGATGCATGTATGCTGGATTGTACTCACCATGGAAAATATAATTAGAGCTATCATAACTCCAGGATATCAAAATTCTTAAATACAACAACACACACATACATTCCCCCACACAAAGACATACGTGTGTGATCCACGATGGCCATCTTCTGTCTATTATATAAGGAAAAGAAAATAAGGAAGGGCAAGTCATCGTATTGAGCCATTTCTAGGGAGAGGTTCTGGGGCCAAAGTGTCCTTCTTCTATAGACACTTCCATAGTTCCTCCACAGAAAAAAGCTGAGTCCTTAAGTACCTCATCAACCTTGGATAATAAGAAATAAACTGCAACTAGGGAAGGACCACTGTGTGAAAGATGCTGTTTTGAAGAGTTTGAAGGAGATGATCCAGAGCGCTGTGTGGCTGAGGTCCCAGGGATACCAAAGGTGGCCAGAGCAGGTGGAGGTACAACAGACGAAGTGCAGTAGATCCAGAAGCCGAGTGATTTTCTGGCCTTGCATCTTGTTTTAATGTTACAAGTGATAATGATAGATTGTCTTAAAGATGGGAAATGAAGAAGACACCCCTGGAAAATGCAAGGCAGAGGATGGGTATGTGTGAAAGCCAGGAGCCTGTCTTTTGGGTAAAATTTAGAATCATCAGTTATACACCCAACAGCAGAGTAAGATTTTAATAATCATAGACCCAACTTGCCTGTGGTCACTTATAACTACTGTACCCCTCTTCTCAAATTGACTTGGCCTTCTTAGTTAAATATATCAGTTCACTTAAGATACCATTTTTAAGAATGTTGTACATCTAATATAAAATTAAGGAGAGGCTATAATAGGAAGACACATTGTTGAGTTGATATAGAGCAAGTGATAAAGAGTAGAGAGAGATGTAAGGCACCATACTGTGCTCAGAGCTGAAAAAAATCTACTGAGGAATCCACTTTCTTGGCAACAGAACTCCAAAATACAGTTGAGGATGTGATCTGATGAAGAAAACAGTTTGTATTTCTCTTCACAGCTACTGAACAGCCAGGCTACCCCGTGGAACAACAAGGGCTTGGGTCTGCATTGCATCTGATGAGTGACACCAACTTCATGTGGGATTTCCTAAAACTCAGTTCAGGCAGTTTGATACATTCTAACTCCAGTGAAGAGGGTGTAGAACTGGAATGAACAAGGGGCCAACAGGCAGAAATACCTAAATATGGATTTTCACTCTCTTGCGTACTGTGTATGGCTTTGTCAGCTTGACCTACATAGTACCAATGTCTACAGAGTAAGGAACTTCCACACTGACCTGTCGAACCCCAGGGAGCAATGGTTTCCTTTCCAGGTGGTTTTGAATTCAGAGCCCAGACTGAATAGCCTAATCCAGAATGTGCTTCAGGGACATGGTTCTGTCCTGTTGTCTGATGTTTTCTCTGAGCTTCTCATTTTTGTAGGCCTTAAGCTCCAGTGACTGGATTTGGACCCATAGGGGTGGAGTAACAAGATGATTTGGAAGGGAAGAATATACCACATGGGCTGCTCAAGAGGTGCTTTTAAACTGGGCCCAGGGTACCTCTGTTAGCTGGTCATAAGCTATATACTGACCACTTTGCCAACAGTGATGTTTGCATCTTTTATAATGTCTTCTAAATTTATGAATGGCTCTCATAGGTCTCTCTCTCTCTCTCTCTCTATATATATATATATATATATATATATATATATGTATATATGTATGTATATGTGTGTGTGTGTGTATGCTCTATATGCCTTACAATGGCTGTGTTCTCGTCCTTTCCCTCCTTTCTTATGTCTACCTTGGGAGTTATTCAATTATAAATAACGCAAAGTGAAAGATAAATCCAAATATTGGAAGGTTTTGCACCGTGTAGATAGAAGCTAAGGAGAAAATATTTACCACAAAGTCTTTGTATACATAGGTCCATTGGCTGATCAATCACACACTGAAGAGATGAATTCTAGGGCAAAAACAAACTTGGATCCAAGTTATTATTTCTTGAGCACATGAACTCATGTGTCAGCTTTCCAACCTAAGAAGTAAGGAGAAGGCAAGTTCCATGCTTAGGGATAGTGGAGTCTTCACTGCCCCAGCAGAAAGGTCATCAGCTTGTGTCTCAGTTACTATTTCCATTTCTCTGAAGACACTCCCTGACCGCAGCATCTTATAAAGGAAAGCATTTAATGGGGCTGGCTTACAGTTTAGAGGTTTAGTCTATTATTATCGTCATGGCAAGCAGCATGATAGCATGCAGGCAGAGTGCTGGAGAAGGAGCTGGGAATTCTACATTAGATAAGCAGGCAACAGGAAAAGAATAGGAGCCACTAGGCTTGGCTTGAACTTCTGAGACCTCAAATCCCACCCTCAATGACACAGTTTCTCCACCAAGGCAACACCCATTCCAAGACTGTACCTCCTAATAGTGTCACTCTTTATGGGCCTATGAGAACTATTTTCAGTCCCACCATCACAACATGTCTCACTCCCACTGTGCCTTCCAAGGTATGGTGGACTTCTTCACTCATGAAGTCTGTTGAGGAGAGGATGCTTTTTCTAGCTGGGTTATAATGCAGGTGCTTCTCTGAGATTCGGCTGTGTGGGAACTCTGTGTTATCCTTGCCATCTCTTAGCCTCTGACTGAGACCCATGAGGATGATATTTGATTCCTAAACCTCTGGCCTCCTCCACCCCATGGAGATGTGTTCGAGAGGCTGGCACATCCTGTATTAGATGGTTTCCTGCAAGGGGTTCTTCAGGAAGCCTCTGCCTCTGGCCTTTGGAAGAGTCATAGAAGGAGAGCCAAGGGGCTTATATAAAAACTCAGACATTGAAGTAACCAAGTTTCTTCCCTGGTTCTAATTCTTCCGGGGACCTGCTTTACCCACATACATCCTCTACCTTCCTGCTCCTTCTAGAACTGCCTGGAAATGCTTCTGCCTTCCTAAGAATCATGAGTTCTGAATACAAGGATTTCACTTTCTCTTTTTTTAAGGACAAGGGCATCTTGTTTGGTAAACAGTAGGATCCTGTGAATTTAGATAGACTTGAAAGATTCAAATTAAACTGCCCCATAGGAAAATTTGTACATTTTTCTCAACATGCCATTTCTGAGAGCTAGCTACAGTTTGGAGGTTACTGCTCACTTGGAGAAACCTTTTCAGCGGCATTACAGCTGGTCGAAGTCTTGCAAGGCTCCATTTGCGTCGCTGTAGGGTCTTTCAGGACTGTTAGCCTACAGTACCTAAAAGTCACATGAAATATGTGTTCCCTTTCTGTCCTCAGGCTGGAGAGAGCCATCTACTCTTGGGACGTGTGGTTAGTGCTGCCAAATTGCCTTGGCAGCTTGAGGAGATGAGTGTAGAAGCCATCACTGTCTAAGAAAAAAATGACCCAGAAATGACTTATGTAAAGAAATCACAAAGACCATAAAAGGCGTTCTGATATCTGCAGCCTCGCACATTTGTCTTTGAGATGATGGTATTTTCTGGAATGCTGAGCCAGCCTTCCCAGTGCATGGCCAATTTGCTTGGAATGGTCTTGGAGACATCCCCCTTCTCATTCATCAAGGAGGTGTCCTTCGGCTACTGGAGAGCTTCCATGTGTGTATATTTCTGGTTCCTTCTGGAGTGGTAGGACTCCTGTGATGGGGAATCCTGAAGCAGTAAACATCGGTGTATTTGATATGATGTGAATGGTCACAAAATAGGGTTGCCACAAGATGGGGGTGCTCCTCTCCTAACAAAATAGCTTTTTGTAGGTGTCAGACATGATCTGAACACCTCAGAGGTCCACTGTGGAAATGGAGCTGAGTGAATGGGTTTGGGACTCAAAAGGCATCAGGGTGAATCATTCTGCTAAGCCCAGTAGCTTTCTCTCCCATCCTCTTGCCTCTTTATACTCTTGTGTCCTTCCGTCTAAACCTACCATGGAACAGTAAGTGAACTGAGTGTGGAGTGTCAAGGTGAGAGAGGAATAGAGGAAGGAGGCAGGGCAGGTCTCCAGGGCTGAGCACTTGGTGTATTGGCACAGCTACATGGCTACACAACTTGGTTACATGTAACATCCTAATTAACCCTGACTGTGACACCAGGCTCCTCATGGTGGACTTGTCATTGAAATATGACACACTCACTTTGTTAAGGACTGAAAACAGAAAATGTGTATAAGCACCCACTCCCCTTCCCCTTGGCAATAAATCTAACAGGCCCAACCCCCACTGCAATTAAAGGTGATTGGCTGTTTCTTCACTAACATTCACACAGTAATTGAAGCTGATGAGGAACACAGCCCGATATCTACTAAAATGAAGAATCTTATAGGCCAGGAACTCAGCATGTTGTCCTCAGGGATCACAGTCCAGTGTAGCATTGGCCAGTGAATGTCTTTGGTCACTAGAAGTAAGGGTAAGGAAGTCCAGGACATGGGAAACTGTGGGCTTCTATGCTTTCTCATCTTCCCATACCACTGGTAACATGGGCATATACTGGAGCTGTCTCCATGAAGTCCTCATGCCTCATGAACTCTTCTCATACCTGTCATGTGGCAGTCACTGATAGAGCACTGGGGACCTTCTGTGTAGGATGAGGGGGTGACTCGAATGCTCTGAAGATGTTGCAGAATGATTGACATCTCCCTGACAGGTTTTCCTCCCTCATTCTTTTCTTGCACCCAATGTCACTTCTCTTTTTCCAAAAGATTATCTTCAATATTGTCCTTATCTAGATTTCAGGAAAGTTTTTAACACCTTTGCCTTATAGATCATTTTACTTATAAAAGGAAAACATTTCTAAAAATTAAAAGAACATGTGGAAGAATGAGGATGATAACGGAATACATGGGAGAGGTGGGGGGAGAGAAATGGAGATGACAAAAGCAGAGGGAGACCAGGTGAACTGAGGGCAATGAGATCAACCAACAAGCAGCAAAAAGCTGAATTTGGGGGACATGTTCTTAGTGGTACAGAATACAGAGATCTCAGTTGATACTTTAAAGATCCCCGTTTTACTCATTCACTCTTAAGGATTAAAAGTGGAGGTCATCAATTGCTCATTAATTCAACTTTTGAATTCTCTATGAGATGTTAAGTGCTGTGTGTAGAGAAGAGCTCAAATGGGGACCAGCATCTACATTCGTCTGCACCCTTTACATGCCCCCACCGCCTTTCCTCTGCCTCCCACCTGGTCACCACTATCCTGACAGACATGCTTCCTATGTATGTGGCTTTGTTTTAAACTGTATTTTTATTACAGTCATTGTGTGTGTGTGTCTGTCTGTCTGTCTGTCTGTCTGTCTGTCTCTCTCTCTCTCTCTCTCTCTCTCTCTGTGTGTGTGTGTTTGTGTGTGTGTGTGTGTGTATGCATGTATGTGTCTGATGTGTCTGTGTTCTGGTAGACTACATATGGTAGAAGACAATTAGTAGGAGTTGGTTCTTTTTTTTTTTTTTCTTCCATGTACGTTTCAAGAATCAAACTCAGATAACCAGGCTTAGTAACAATTATGTTTACCAGTTGAGCCATCTTGTTGCACCAGATCTAGGGCTTCTCAGTCAACTGGCCAATGTGCAGAGCCACAGGGGTTGGGAATGAGGCAGAATTCCAGCAAGACCCACAGGGCTCTGCCTTCTTCTGCGTCCTCTCACTTGCTGTTTCCTCTCCAGAGACTCCATGCAGTCAGACAGAGGATTTCACAGGCCTCAGCAGAGATGTGGGGCAGTGTTTTAGGAGCCTAGATTCTCAAACACATAGGAAGCTAGGCATCTAGAGATTGTGGATCACAAGACTCAGAGATTCTGAAGTCTTTATTCCACTTACAGCTTCAACCCACTCCCCTAGGGCTGTCCTTCTCCCATTATAACTAGCCTGTTCTGCTCTTGTGCTTGTGTGTAAGTGAACAAATTTACAGTTAATGTAGCCATGTTTATCCATACACACATTTGGCTCATGCAACCATGTGTACACAGTGCACCCCATGTAATCATGTGTATCTTTACACATGCCAGGTAGATGTATTCATGTTCAGGACACACTCACATGTGCATACATGCATGATAGATGCACTCCTGAGTATACTATTCATGCTGGTTTGTGTGATAAACCCATGTATTCTACATACTTGTATACATATATGTGCATGGTGGATGTGTTATGTGCATACTCATAAACAGTCTTCAGTGCTCACCATACATACCCCCCACCCCACCCACACACACATACACTCACACACACACACACACACACACACACACACACACACACCCTAGCTTCACCTTTTGAAAGTATTTGGAGGGAAGCAAAACTTCTCTCTCTCTCTTGGGAAGTGACTATGGAAACTCTGGTCCTATGTCCCCTGGGTCAATTTTACTATGAAAAATGTGACAATTCTTGGCTTAAATTCGGCACTGAAGACAAGGCTGGCTCAAAAGTTTGTATTTTCTGTGCTGAATAGGAGGGAGGGATGTGTATTGAAATAGCCTACACCAATGCCAGTCAAAGCTCAGTGTGATATTCAGACTGGGCTATTGGAGCACAGTGTGATGTCTGTCAATGTCTGCTATCTATCATTTATTTATGAGCATATCATCTATCTTTCATTTACCTATTCATCACCTATCTATCTATCTTATCTATCATTTATCATTATCATCATCTGTCTGTATATCTTATATCAATCATCTGTTTGTCATCTATTATACTATACCCATCTATCATATATATTTATATATCTATATATCTATTCTCTCATTTATGTCTTTATGTCTGTTTATCTATCTATTGGTTTTCATTGGTCTATCTTTTATTTATCTATCATGTATCACTTATAATCATCTATATAATCTATCATCTATCTCTTTGCCACCTATCATTTATCTATTATCGTTCTTTCATCTCTCTTTTCTGTATTTACCTGTATCTAGCTATTACTACCCCTATCATAAATTTATTAATCTATATCTATCAATTAATAATCAACCTTCCTGCATCTATTATCCATCTCTCTCTCTTTCTCTCTCTCTCTCTCTCTCTCTCTCTCTCTCTCTCTCTCTGTCTGTCTTCTTACATAACCATCTGTTTACAGCTTAAGGGGACGGGTTAGCAAACAGACATGGGGGATGTTTCTAGACAGGAGGGATAGCTTGTCATGCCCTAAGGCACAGTAGCATAACTCTTTTTGACAACAATTAATTGAATTTCAGAATAGCTAGGAGAGGATTTTAAACGTTCCCAATCTAAAGAGATGGGCAATGCCTGCGGTGACAGATGGATGTGCCACTGTCCTTTTCATCAGCTCATGGTACATTGTCAACATAAACTGAAATACCACATTGCCCCTTTAATTTATAGCACCACTGCTAAATGTGGTGGTTTGAATATTCTTGGCCCATGGGAAGTGGCACTATTAGAAGGTGTGGCCTTATAGAGGGAGGTGTATTCTTGTTGGAGGAAGTGTGGAAGTGGGTCTTTGAGATCAGATATATATGCAGAAGTCTGACCAGCATGACCCAAAGCCTCTTCCTGTTTGCCCAGGAGACAGTCTTCCTGCTGCCTTCAGATAAGGATGGAGAACTCTCAGCTCCTTCTCCAGCACCATTTCTGCCTGGATGTTGGCATGATTTTCATCATGATTATAATTGACTAAACCCCTGAAACTGTGAGCCAGCCCCAGTTAGATATTCTTTATATGAATTGCCAGTGGTCATGGTGTCTGTTCACAACAGTAGAAACTCTAAGACACTAAGTATGTACCAACGGTCAAAATTGGGGCTGGAAAGTCTCTCAGAGGGCCGGAGTTTGGTTCCTAGCACCGTGTCGGTTGACTTCCTCTGTAAATTAGTGCTGAAACTCTAGAGAAGAGTTTACTAACGTGTAGGTCATGCCCCCTTTGGGGGGTGTGAAGGACCCTTTCATAGGGGTAGAATATTAGATATCCTGCACATTAAATATTTACCCTATAATTCATAACATTGGAAAAATTACAGTTATGAAGAGGCAACAAAATTAATTTCATTGTTGGGAGAAATCACAATATGAATAACTGTATTAAAGGGCTACAGCATTAGGAAGGTTGAGAACGACGGGTCTAGATATAGGAGACTCTGATGCTCTCTTCTGGACTCTTCGGAAACCTGTACACGTGTGGCAGAACTACCCACCAAAATCACCACCACCATTACCATCCACGCACACACATACACACTCGTGTAAATGAAATCAATCTTTTAAAAATTAAATTAATTAACCTGAAATAGAATTATGAATATATCTGGCTGCCCCAGCAGATTCTTCAGGTAGTTACAGGGACTACAGGAAGGCGTGAGCTACTCTACCCATCCTCTCTTAGGGAATGAGAACGGTGGTCCCACAGTCACATCAACACCATCCAGTTTGGGATTCACCTTTAATACTTAAGTCGTTCCAGATTTTTTTCCAGAATTAGTTGGACCAACAATTTTGAAAAGTCCATAAATAATCACTTTCTAGGAACTCCATATTTGGAAGTAGTTTGTGTTAGCTCAAACATCTAGAAATAGCTCTTTCACCTCAGAATACTCTTCCCATAGCAAGTAAATAAATGTCAATGAATGGTTTCCATTGAAAAGATAGAAAGCTGAGGGATGAGGGTTTTAGAGCAGGGAACAGTGGATTAAGAAGATACTATTTTCCTCTATTGTAATCTATTTGAAAGGCAAAGTCCTCCAGCTTCCACTGTTCCACTCACACTTGCCCTTTAAGTATTAACAGTGCATAACATACCTACAACTTTTTCATCCTCTAATACTTGTCTTCATTGTGAAACCTAATTATTTTA